>NC_041383.1:693661165-693677811 GCF_002162155.2 Triticum dicoccoides | reverse complement strand
GCCTCCCCGTGTCGGCCTTGGCAACCCCGGCCCGAGCCACCACCCGCGGCCCCGTCACCGGATCGCCGCCGCCCGAAGCTGACCTCGCCCTAGAACCGCCAAGCGTCGCCGGACTGCCTTCTCGTCTTCCCCTGCGCCACACGTCGTCCCCGTCCCCCACCTCGCGCCCCGTTGCCATGTACCCTACGGCCCCGATGTGAGCGCCTCCCCATGCTCCTGTTGGAAATATTCCCTAGAGGCAATAATAAAAGCATTATTATTATATTTCCTTGTTCATGATAATTGTCTTTATTCATGCTATAATTGTGTTATCCGGAAATCGTAATACATGTGTGAATAACAGACACCAACATGTCCCTAGTGAGCCTCTAGTTGACTAGCTCGTTGATCAACAGATAGTCATGGTTTCCTGACTATGGACACTGGATGTCATTGATAACGAGATCACATCATTGGGAGAATGATGTGATGGACAAGACCCAATCCTAAACATAGCACAAGATCGTATTCGTTTGCTAGAGTTTTCTAATGTCAAGTATCTATTCCTTTGACCATGAGATCGTGTGACTCCCGGATACTGTAGGAGTGCTTTGGGTATGCCAAACGTCACAACATAACTGGGTGACTATAAAGGTAGACTACGGGTATCTCCGAAAGTGTCTGTTGGGTGACATGGATCAAGACTGGGATTTGTCACTCCGTATGACGGAGAGGTATCACTGGGCCCACTCGGTAATGCATCATCATAATGAGCTCAAAGTGACCAAGTGTCTGGTCACGGGATCATGCATTACGGTACGAGTAAGGTGACTTGCCGGTAACGAGATTGAACGAGGTATTGGGATACCGACGATCGAATCTCGGGCAAGTAACATATCGATAGACAAAGGGAATAGCGTACGGGATTGATTAAATGCTCGACATCATGGTTCATCCGATGAGATCATCGTGGAGCATGTGGGAGCCAACATGGGTATCCAGATCCCGCTGTTGGTTACTGACCGGAGAGTCGTCTCGGTCATGTCTGCTTGTCTCCCGAACCCGTAGGGTCTACACACTTAAGGTTCGGTGACGCTAGGGTTATGAAGATATGTATATGCAGAAACCCGAATGTTGTTCGGAGTCCCGGATGAGATCCCGAACGTCACGAGGAGTTCCGGAATGTTCCGGAGGTAAAGAATTACATATAGGAAGTGCTATTTTGGGCATCGGGACAAGTTTCGGGGTTATCGGTATTGTATCGGGACCACCGGAAGGGTCCCGGGGGTCCACCGGGTGGGGCCACCTGTCCCGGGGGGCCACATGGGCTGTAGGGGTGCGCCTTGGCCTAGATGGGCCAAGGGCACCAGCCCCTATAGGCCCATGCGCCTAGGGTTTCCACCATGGAAGAGTCCATGTGGTGGAAGGCACCCCTAGGTGCCTTGGGGGGGAGGGAAACCTCCCCTTGGCCGCCGCCGCCCCTAGTAGATGCCATCTACTAGGGCCGGCGCCCCCCCCCCTTGGCACCCCTATATATAGTGGGGGGGAGAGGAGGGATTTTAGACCAGCCCCTGGCGCCTCCATCTCCCCCCGTTATGTCTCTCCCTCGTAGTCTCGGCGAAGCCCTGCTGCTGTGATGCCCTGCATCCACCACCACGCCGTCGTGCTGCTGGATCTTCATCAACCTCTCCTTCCCCCTTGCTGGATCAAGAAGGAGGAGACGTCTCCCGTCCCGTACGTGTGTTGAACGCGGAGGTGCCGTCCGTTCGGCGCTGGTCATCGGTGATTTGGATCACGTCGAGTACGACTACATCATCACCGTTCTTTTGAACGCTTCCGTGCACGATCTACAAAGGTATGTAGATGCATCTAATCACTCGTTGCTAGATGAACTCCTAGATGATCTTGGTGAAACGAGTAGGAAATTTTTTGTTTTCTGCAACGTTCCCCAACAGTGGTATCAGAGCTAGGTCTATGCGTAGTTCTTCTTGCGCGAGTAGAACACAATTTGTTGTGGGCGTAGATTTGTCAACTTTCTTGCCGTTACTAGTCCTTTCTTGCTTCAGCGGTATTGTGGGATGAAGCGGCCCGGACCAACCTTACACGTACGCTTACGTGAGACCGGTTCCACCGACTAACATGCACTAGTTGCATAAGGTGGCTGGCGGGTGTCTGTCTCTCCTACTTTAGTTGGAGCGGAATCGATGAACAGGGTCCTTATGAAGGGTAAATAGAAGTTGACAAATCACGTTGTGGCTTTAACGTAGGTAAGAAAACGTTCTTGCTAGAACCCTAATTCAGCCACGTAAAACTTACAACAACAATTAGAGGACGTCTAACTTGTTTTTGCAGCAAGTGGTTTGTGATATGATATGGCCAAAGTTGTGATGAATGATGAATGATCTATATGTGATGTATGAGATGTTCATGCTATTGTAATAGGAATCACGACTTGCATGTCGATGAGTATGACAACCGGCAGGAGCCATAGGAGTTGTCTCTATTCTTTTATATGACCTGCGTGTCATCAAGAAACGCCATGTAAATTACTTTACTTTATTGCTAAACGCGTTAGCCATAGTAGTAGAAGTAATAGTTGGCGAGCAACTTCATGGAGACACGATGATGGAGATCATGGTGTCAAGCAAGTGACAAGATGATCATGGAGCCCCAAGATGGAGATCAAAGGAGCTATGTGATATTGGCCATATCATGTCACGTTTATTATTTGATTGCATGTGATGTTTATCATGTTTTGCATCTTGTTTACTTAGAACGACGGTAGTAAATAAGGTGATCCGTCATATTAATTTCAAGAAGTGTTCCCCCTAACTGTGCACCGTTGCGACAGTTCGCTGTTTCAAAACACCACGTGATGATCGGGTGTTTTATTCAGACGTTCACATACAACGGGTGTAAGACAGATTTACACATGCAAACACTTAGGTTGACTTGACGAGCCTAGCATGTACAGACATGGCCTCGGAACACGGAAGACCGAAAGGTCGAGCATGAGTCGTATAGAAGATACGATCAACATGAAGATGTTCACCGATGTTGACTAGTCCATCTCACGTGATGATCGGACACGGTCTAGTTTAACTCGGATCATGTAATACTTAGATGACTAGAGGGATGTCTAATCTAAGTGGGAGTTCACTAATAATTTGATTAGTTGAACTTAATTATCATGAACTTAGTCTAAATATTTTACAATATGTCTTGTAGATTAAATGGCCAACGTAGTCCTCAACTTCAACGCGTTCCTAGAGAAAACCAAGCTGAAAGACGATGGTAGCAACTATACGGACTGGGTCCGGAACCTGAGGATCATCCTCATAGCTGCCAAGAAAGATTATGTCCTACAAGCACCGCTTGGTGACGCACCCGTTCTCCCTGCAGAACAAGATGTTATGAACGCTTGGCAGGCACGTTTCGATGACTACTCCCTCGTTCAGTGCGGCATGCTTTACAGCCTAGAGCCGGGGCTCCAAAAGCGTTTTGAGAGACATGGAGCATATGAGATGTTCGAAGAGCTGAAAATGGTTTTCCAAGCTCATGCCCGGGTCGAGAGATATGAAGTCTCCGACAAATTTTTCAGCTGTAAGATGGAGGAAAACAGTTCTGTCAGTGAGCACATACTCACTATGTCTGGGTTGCATAACCGCTTGACTCAGCTGGGAGTTAATCTCCCGGATGATGCGGTCATTGACAGAATCCTCCAGTCGCTTCCACCAAGCTACAAGAGCTTTGTGATGAACTTCAATATGCAGGGGATGGAAAAGACCATTCCTGAAGTATTTGCTATGCTGAAATCAGCAGAGGTAGAAGTCAGGAAAGAACATCAAGTGTTGATGGTCAATAAAACCACTAAGTTCAAGAAAGGCAAGGGTAAAAAGAACTTCAAGAAGGACGGCAAGGAGGTTGCCGCGCCCGGCAAGCAAGCTGCCGGGAAGAAGCCAAAGAATGGACCCAAGCCCGAGACTGAGTGCTTTTATTGCAAGGGAAGCGGTCACTGGAAGCGGAACTGCCCTAAGTACTTAGCGGATAAGAAGGCCGGCAAAACAAAAGGTATATGTGATATACATGTAATTGATGTGTACCTTACTAGTGCCCGTAGTAGCTCCTGGGTATTTGATACCGATGCAGTTGCTCACATTTGTAACTCAAAGCAGGGGCTGCGGAATAAGCGGAAACTGGCAAAGGACGAGGTGACGATGCGCGTCGGGAATGGTTCCAAGGTCAATGTGATCGCCGTCGGCACGCTACCTCTGCATCTCCCTTCGGGATTAGTTTTAAACCTTAATAATTGTTATTTAGTGCCAGCTTTGAGCATGAACATTGTATTGGGATCTCGTTTAATTCGAGATGGCTACTCTTTTAAATCTGAGAATAATTGTTGTTCCATTTTTATGAGAGATATGTTTTATGGTCATGCTCCTATGGTGAATGGTTTATTCTTTATGAATCTCGAACGTGATGCTACACATGTTCATAATGTGAGTACCAAAAGAAGTAAGGTTGATAATGATAGTCCCACATACTTGTGGCACTGCCGCCTTGGTCACATAGGTGTCAAACGCATGAAGAAGCTCCATGCTGATGGACTTTTAGAGTCTCTTGATTATGAATCATTTGACACGTGTGAACCATGCCTTATGGGTAAAATGACCAAGACTCCGTTCTCAGGAACAATGGAGCGAGCAACCGACTTATTGGAAATCATACATACTGATGTGTGCGGTCCAATGAGTGTTGAGGCTCGCGGTGGCTATCGTTATGTTCTCACCCTCACTGATGATTTAAGTAGGTATGGGTACTTAATGAAACACAAGTCTGAAACCTTTGAAAAGTTCAAGGAATTTCAGAGTGAGGTTGAAAATCAACGTGACAGGAAAATCAAGTTTCTACGATCAGATCGTGGAGGAGAATACTTGAGTCACGAGTTTGGCACACACTTAAGAAAATGTGGAATAGTTTCACAACTCACGCCGCCTGGAACACCTCAGCGTAATGGTGTGTCCGAACGTCGTAATCGCACTCTATTAGATATGGTGCGATCTATGATGTCTCTTACCGATTTACCGCTATCCTTTTGGGGCTATGCTTTAGAGACTGCCGCATTCACTTTAAATAGGGCTCCGTCGAAATCCGTTGAGACGACACCGTATGAATTATGGTTTGGGAAGGAACCTAAGCTGTCGTTTCTAAAAGTTTGGGGATGCGATGCTTATGTCAAGAAACTTCAACCTGAAAAGCTCGAACCCAAGTCGGAAAAATGCGTCTTCATAGGATACCCAAAAGAAACTATTGGGTACACCTTCTACCTCAGATCCGAAGGCAAGATCTTAGTTGCCAAGAATGGGTCCTTTCTAGAGAAAGAGTTTCTCTCGAAAGAAGTAAGTGGGAGGAAAGTAGAGCTTGATGAAGTATTACCTCTTGAACCGGAAAATGGCGCAACTCAAGAAAATGTTCCTGAGGTGCCTGCACCGACTAGAGAGGAAGTAAATGACAATGATCAAGATACTTCTGATCAAGCCCCTACTGAAATTCGAAGGTCCACAAGGACACGTTCCGCACCAGAGTGGTACGGCAACCCTGTCTTGGAAATCATGCTGTTAGACAACGGTGAACCTTCGAACTATGAAGAAGCGATGGCGGACCCGGATTCCGACAAATGGCTAGAAGCCATGAAATCCGAGATAGGATCCATGTATGAAAACAAAGTATGGACTTTGACTGACTTGCCCGTTGAGCGGCGAGCCATAGAAAATAAATGGATCTTTAAGAAGAAGACAGACGCGGATGGTAATGTGACAATCTATAAAGCTCGGCTTGTCGCTAAGGGTTATCGACAAGTTCAAGGGGTTGACTACGATGAGACTTTCTCACCGGTAGCGAAGCTGAAGTCCGTCTGAATCATGTTAGCAATTGCCGCATTCTATGATTACGAAATATGGCAAATGGACGTCAAAACGGCATTCCTTAATGGTTTCCTTAAGGAAGAATTGTATATGATGCAGCCGGAAGGTTTTGTCGATCCTAAGAATGCTGACAAAGTGTGCAAGCTCCAATGCTCGATTTATGGGCTGGTGCAAGCATCTCGGAGTTGGAACATTCGCTTTGATGAGATGATCAAAGCGTTTGGGTTTACACAGACTTATGGAGAAGCCTGCGTTTACAAGAAAGTGAGTGGGAGCTCTGTAGCATTTCTCATATTATATGTAGATGACATACTGTTGATGGGAAATGATATAGAACTCTTGGACAGCATCAAGGCCTACTTGAATAAAAGTTTTTCAATGAAGGACCTTGGAGAAGCTGCTTATATATTAGGCATCAAAATCTATAGAGATAGATCGAGACGCCTCATAGGTCTTTCACAAAGCACATACCTTGATAAGATATTGAAGAAGTTCAATATGGATCAATCCAAGAAGGGGTTCTTGCCTGTGTTACAAGGTGTGAAATTGAGCTCAGCTCAATGTCCGACCACGGAAGAAGATATAGAAGAGATGAGCGTCATCCCCTATGCCTCAGCCATAGGTTCTATTATGTATGCCATGCTGTGTACCAGACCTGATGTTAACCTTGCCGTTAGTTTGGTAGGAAGGTACCAAAGTAATCCCGGCAAGGAACACTGGACAGCGGTCAAGAATATCCTGAAGTACCTGAAAAGGACTAAGGAAATGTTTCTCGTTTATGGAGGTGACGAAGAGCTCGTCGTAAAGGGTTACGTCGACGCTAGCTTCGACACAGATCTGGATGACTCTAAGTCACAAACCAGTTACGTGTATATTTTGAATGGTGGGGCAGTAAGCTGGTGCAGTTGCAAGCAAAGCGTCATGGCGGGATCTACATGTGAAGCGGAGTACATGGCAGCCTCGGAGGCAGCACATGAAGCAATATGGGTGAAGGAGTTCATCACCGACCTAGGAGTCGTACCCAATGCTTCGGGGCGGATCAAGCTCTTCTGTGACAACACTGGAGCTATTGCACTTGCCAAAGAGCCCAGGTTTCACAAGAAGACAAGGCACATCAAGCGTCGCTTCAACTCCATTCGTGAAAATGTTCAAGATGGAGACATAGAGATTTGTAAAGTACATACGGACCTGAATGTAGCAGATCCGTTGACTAAACCTCTCCCTAGAGAAAAACATGATCAACACCAGAATTCCATGGGTGTTCGATTCATCACAATGTAACTAGATTATTGACTCTAGTGCAAGTGGGAGACTGTTGGAAATATGCCCTAGAGGCAATAATAAAAGCATTATTATTATATTTCCTTGTTCATGATAATTGTCTTTATTCATGCTATAATTGTGTTATCCGAAAATCATAATACATGTGTGAATAACAGACACCAACATGTCCCTAGTGAGCCTCTAGTTGACTAGCTCGTTGATCAACAGATAGTCATGGTTTCCTGACTATGGACACTGGATGTCATTGATAACGAGATCACATCATTGGGAGAATGATGTGATGGATAAGACCCAATCCTAAACATAGCACAAGATCGTATAGTTCGTTTGCTAGAGTTTTCTAATGTCAAGTATCTATTCCTTTGACCATGAGATCGTGTGACTCCCGGATACTGTAGGAGTGCTTTGGGTATGCCAAACGTCACAACGTAACTGGGTGACTATAAAGGTAGACTACGGGTATCTCCGAAAGTGTCTGTTGGGTGACATGGATCAAGACTGGGATTTGTCACTCCGTATGACGGAGAGGTATCACTGGGCCCACTCGGTAATGCATCATCATAATGAACTCAAAGTGACCAAGTGTCTGGTCACGGGATCATGCATTACGGTACGAGTAAAGTGACTTGCCGGTAACGAGATTGAACGAGGTATTGGGATACCGACGATCGAATCTCGGGCAAGTAACATATCGATAGACAAAGGGAATAGCGTACGGGATTGATTAAATCCTCGACATCGTGGTTCATCCGATGAGATCATCGTGGAGCATGTGGGAGCCAACATGGGTATCCCGATCCCGCTGTTGGTTATTGACCGGAGAGTCGTCTCGGTCATGTCTGCTTGTCTCCCAAACCCGTAGGGTCTACACACTTAAGGTTCGGTGACGCTAGGGTTATGAAGATATGTATATGCAGAAACCCGAATGTTGTTCGGAGTCCCGGATGAGATCCCGGACGTCACGAGGAGTTCCGGAATGTTCCGGAGGTAAAGAATTATATATAGGAAGTGCTATTTTGGGCATCGGGACAAGTTTCGGGGTTATCGGTATTGTACCGGGACCACCGAAAGGGTCCCGGGGGTCCACCGGGTGGGGCCACCTGTCCCGGGGGGCCACATGGGCTGTAGGGGGTGCGCCTTGGCCTAGATGGGCCAAGGGCACCAGCCCCTATAGGCCCATGCACCTAGGGTTTCCACCATGGAAGAGTCCATGTGGTGGAAGGCACCCCTAGGTGCCTTGGGGGGGAGGGAAACCTCCCCTTGGCCGCCGCCCCCCCTAGTAGATGCCATCTACTAGGGCCGGCGCCCCCCCGCCCCTTGGCACCCCTATATATAGTGGGGGGGAGGAGGGATTTTAGACCAGCCCCTGGCGCCTCCATCTCCCCCCGTTACGTCTCTCCCTCGTAGTCTCGGCGAAGCCCTGCTGCTGTGACGCCCTGCATCCACCACCACGCCGTCGTGCTGCTGGATCTTCATCAACCTCTTCTTCCCCCTTGCTGGATCAAGAAGGAGGAGACGTCTCCCGTCCCGTACGTGTGTTGAACGCGGAGGTGCCGTCCGTTCGGCGCTGGTCATCGGTGATTTGGATCACGTCGAGTATGACTACATCATCACCGTTCTTTTGAACGCTTCCGTGCGCGATCTACAAAGGTATGTAGATGCATCTAATCACTCGTTGCTAGATAAACTCCTAGATGATCTTGGTGAAATGAGTAGGAAAATTTTTGTTTTCTGCAACGTTCCCCAACAGCTCCCTCTCCTTTCTCTCCCCCCCCTGCCCCGTTGGACATCGTGGCACGGCCGCGCCCTGGCCATGCTCGTGCACGCGCTCGCGCACCCACCCCCCCTGCTCACGCCCGGCGCTCCCTGGCCTCCACGCGCGCCCGTGGCGCGCATCGCTGCCCTTGACCGCGTCCACCCCCTGCTGCTGCTCCTCTGCCGCCCGCGGGCCTGCTTGTCGCCGGCCCCGCACTCCGTCCCCAGCGCCACCGATGTCGCCGCGCCGTTGGCCATCACGGCCGCCCTGACCTCTGGCCTCGCCCGCCGCTCCCTGCGGGCGAGCGCCCGCACAGGCGCCCGTAACGCCCGCTAACCCGCATCGGCCCATGGCCCTATGACAAACGGGGCCCAGCCCCAGAACGTTTTAAGAAAAATGAAAAATAAAAATAAAAATGAATTAATAAATTTATAATTAAATAAATAATTAGTTAATTAAATTAATTAATCTAATTAACTAGTTAATTTAAGTAAACAGTAATTAGATTAGTTAAATCCTAATTAGAATCAACAGAGTATGACCTGCGGGACCCACATGTCAGTTTGACCCAGTCAACACCTTTGTTGACTGCTGATGTCATGCTGACGTCATGCTAATGCAGTAATGCTGATTTCGAATTAATTTAATAATAGTAATTTAGAAAATGATTTAAAACTTAAAAAATTAATATAAAATAAACCGTAGCTCAGATGGAAAAACTTTTTAGATAAAAGTTGCTCAGAACGACGAGTCGAATTCGGATACGTAGCCCGTTCGACCGCCACACATCCCTAGCATAGCAAACACGCAACTTTCCCCCTCCGTTTCATCTGTCCGAAAACGCGAAACACCGCGGATACTTTCCCGGATGTTTCCCCCTTCACCGGTATCACCTCCTACTGCGTTAGGGCACACATGGCATCGTTGCTTGTTATGTCATGCATCGTTATGCATCTGTTTGCATTGTATTCATTGTTTCTTCCCCTTCTTATCTTCGGTAGACTACAAGACCGACGCTGCTGCTGCCCAGTTCGACTACGGAGTTGACGACCCCTCCTTCTTGCTAAAGCAACTAGGCAAGCCCCCCCTTTGATCACCAGATATCGCTTATTCTTCTCTCTACTGCTTGCATTAGAGTAGTGTAGCATGTTACTGTTCGGTTACTCCTATTCTGTTGCATAGCCTGTCATTGTTGCTACAGTCGTTGATACCTTACCCGCAATCCTAAATGCTTAGTATAGGATGCTAGTTTATTATCATTGGCCCTACATTCTTGTCAGTCTGCCTTGTTATACTATCGGGCCGTGATCACTTGGGAGGTGATCACGAGTATATACTATACATATATACATACTATACAGCTGGTGACTAAAGTCGGGTTGGCTCGTTGAGTACCCGCAAGTGATTACGATGTGGGGGCTGAAAGGACAGGTGGCTCCATCCCGGTAGAGGTGGGCCTGGGTTCCCGACGGCCCCCGACTATTACTATGTGGCGGAGCGACACGGCAGGTTGAGACCACCTAGGTGAGAGGTGGGCCTGGCCCTGGTCGGCGTCCGCGGTTACTTCATAATAACACGCTTTACGAGATCTTGGTATCTGATCTGAGTCTGGCCACTGGCCTATATGCACTAACCAACTACGCGGGAAAGATATGGGCACTCGACGTCGTGGTATGAGCCGAAGCCTTCTTGTCGTCAGCGACGAAGCGGCGCGCGCCGGATTGGAATGGAACGCCTGCTCTTGTATTAGGGAGGCTAGGTCTGCTTCCGGCCGCCCTCGCAACGTGCAGGTGTGCAATGGGCGATGGGCCCAGACCCCTGCGCGCATAGGATTTAGACCGGCGTGTTGACCTCTCTGTTGTGCCTAGGTGGGGCTGCGACGTGTTGATCTTCCGAGGTCGGGCATGACCCAGAAAAGTGTGTCCGGCCAAATGGGATCGAGCGTGTTGGGTTATGTGGTGCACCCTGCAGGGAAGTTTATCTATTCGAATAGCCGTGTCCCTCGGTAAAAGAACGACCCGGAGTTGTACCTTGACCTTATGACAACTAGAACTGGATACTTAATAAAACACACCCAGACAAGTTCCACAGACAACCCGGTGATCGCTTTTCCACAGGGCGACGAGGGGAGGATCGCCGGGTAGGATTATGCTATGCGATGCTACTTGGAGGACTTCAATCTACTCTCTTCTACATGCTGCAAGACGGAGGCTGCCAGAAGCGTAGTCTTCGACAGGATTAGCTATCCCCCTCTTATTCTGGCATTCTGCAGTTCAGTCCACTGATATGGCCCGTTACACATATACCCATGCATATGTAGTGTAGCTCCTTGCTTGCGAGTACTTTGGATGAGTACTCACGGTTGCTTTCTTCCCCCCATTTTTCCTTTTCCTTTCTTTCTGGTTGTCGCAACCAGATGTTGGAGTCCAGGAGCCAGACGCCACCGTCGACGATGACTCCTACTACACTGGAGGTGCCTACTACTACGTGCAGGCCATTGATGACGATCAGGAGTAGTTTAGGAGGATCCCAGGTAGGAGGCCTGCGCCTCTTTCGTTCTGTATCCCAGTTTGTGCTAGCCATCTTATGGCACCTTGTTTAACTTCTGTACGTACTCAGATATTGTTGCTTCCACTGACTCGTCTATGATCGAGCACTTGTATTCGAGCCCTCGAGGCCCCTGGCTTGTATTATGATGCTTGTATGACTTATTTTATTTGTAGAGTTGTGTTGTGATATCTTCCCGTGAGTCCCTGATCTTGATCGTACACGTTTGCGTGTATGATTAGTGTACGATTAAATCGGGGGTGTCACAAGTTGGTATCAGAGCTAACTGCCTGTAGGAATCCCCCTTCCACACTCCCTGGCCGAAGTCGAGTCTAGTCACTACAAAACTTTTACTAACTTGGTTGTGTGCCTTACGGGCCCACGTCGCCATTGGATGGTATTAGGATCTTTTATTCCTCGACCTATACTCTGGGACTCTAATCTCTCCTCTATTCGGGTTAAATGATTTTACTAAATCTGACTCTAGGTTCTCGTAACTACTTTCTCCCGGAGAGCCCCTAATAACAGATGATCGCCTACTGCGTCAGAAGATTTCGAACATACTCTAGGATGTTCTCCCGAGATGCTTGTGCCCACCGCCTTTGCAAATTCCCTACCACTGTTATATCATTATGGATAACTGCATGCACCTGCCATTCTTACATTCGATCCCATTGAGCTTGTCATTACAAGGTGCACGAACTGCTCTTCATTGTTCCGAGAATCCTTTGAGCTTACTGCCTTACGGCTCTTTGCCACAAGAATACCCATATGGATAATTCCTTGCACTTATCGAGTATCCGCTCCTTCTTAGTTGTTCAGGTGTTTCACATAAGCCTTCGAAATACTATTTGATCTTTCAAAAATCCTTAATAGCATGGTGTTCTTAAAATTCTTGCTTGCTTGCATTATGGTTAATGCCAGAAGCATAATAATCTTATTGGCATCCTTTGTCACTATCATTTTTGAGTCCATTGATTCAATAAGTTGTGAATGTTCACAATCATCAGTCGAATCCTAGGATTATCCTTCCGGCTCAGACGACATTTGGATATGAGCTGGTTCTTGACCAATCAATGCCTTGATCGGTTGTGCTTCTAAGTCTATCGAACTTATTCATTTTCGATCAGAACGATTGCTTCTGATCCCTTAATTTGGAAATCATAAAATTCTTTGCATTAAGCTTGGAATTAGTCAGTTGTTTCTACAATCTGATGCCTTGGCATTCCTTCTTCCTTTGATTGAGTACCGATACTCACATCAGCCCCATTGTGGACCGCCATACCCATTGCCGGGTTATTATCCGATAGTGTCGTTCACAACCAAAATTCTTATGAGTTCTTTACCCGATACATAATGCCTTTGGTAAATTGTATCCTCTACTTTTGTCAACCATGCTCTACTTTTGAGCTTGCGTTATTTACTCTTGAAGTTCATGGTATATGTTCTAAGAAGCCCCGATGGCACTATCGCTTGATTTCTCTCATAACTCTTCCACCTACTCCTTTGAGTAAAGGAGAAGATTGTTTGTATCCTTAACCATTTCTTTTTTTTGACACGAGGAACTACTCACCATGAATCCACTAATTGCTGCTGCTTCTGTTATTGCTGCTGGATTGGCCGTAGGGCTTGCTTCTATTGGCTCCCATGCTTATTCTTGAACGCTTGAAGGGGAAGTCCGGGCTGGGTCAGCTAAAGGTTGAACCTATGCCTTCCTTAATCTATGTGATCTCGAAAGTTTTCACGGGTCATACTCCTCTGGTAATTCACCAGGTAGGTTTTGAAACTGCAATCATTTTTATCTAGAGCAGTGAATGAAAGGTTATGCATTGAAGAAGTGGGAGTTGACCTTGAACTTTGTGTTCATGCCCATGGACACGATGTAGATCCTATCATGGAAGCTACTCTTAAATTAATTATTCCCTTGGTATAAGTTCATCTTATATCTGGGATCTAGTCTTTTGCAATCTTGGTTCCGGCCATATTGATATTCTTTGATTCCTTTTCTCGGACAAGTTGAAGTACTTGTCTTCTGCAGATCAGTACACCTATCCAACCTCTATTCTGCTCTACCTTTGAGTATACCCTCTGGTATCTCGAGAATATCACGGAACTACATAACTTCTTATGAGTTCTTCGTCAACTATTATTCTCGTCGATTCCAATTTCCCCCCAGGTTTTGAGTTATTAGTCACTCGAGAACACCGATAAGTGAATCGATTCCGCACTCTGATTCAATACTTTAAGTAATTTTCATTGCCTATGAGTTTAATAATCCTTCAAGTCGTTCCTAGCCTGATCGGCTATATCCTTATCGAGCAACTTTTTAACTGTGCTACCTGGTCCTTATTTCCGGAGCACCACTTTCTACGATGAGCTAAGCTTACGTCAATTTTCCTCGTCATATCATTTCGCCTTGAACAGCAAGCTTGATTTTGAGTTTGTGTCGTACTCGTGGTTCCAATAACCTTTCGTTTCATCAGTCCTTTGACTTGATGTCATCGCCGATCGATTACACCTTCGTGAAATCTCTCGACAATTGTGTCGTGATCATCATCAACATTTTTAGCTCTTCCAGAATATCGATTGAATTCTTGATGAGAAATACCACCCTTGCCCCTCTATGATCTGTGTTATCATCAACAACATTATTGCCTCCCCTCCGACACAAACTTGATCATGTTATGGAGCTCCTTGCTATCCAGCTTATGTTATGTTCTACCTTGACGTATTACTGTTCCTTATGTCAAGGATGTTGCAAGGATGACTCCCCCTCTTAAGAATTCTCGTTATTGTGATGCCTCTCCCCATCACCCTTATTTTGGTCCCCGTGTTGCTTCTAACCGGAATACCAATAAGTGAAATCTGCCGTGAGACTTCAGTATTATTCTTAGCAACCTTATTGCTTCGGAGTTAATGGACAATAATTCCAACTTAGTGTGCTGGTTATCGAATCACCATTCTAACTTTGATCATGCTACCTAAACCCATATTTCGGGTGGACCTTTCAACCAATGTTTAACTGGGTATGTTTTCCTCGAGCATACCTCTTTATATCATTTGATTTGACAAATGTTATCTCCTTGTTCACATAAGTGTGGAAATCCATCTTTTGAAAATCTCAATGATTTGTCGCTGAGTCAATCAGCCACCTCCTCACCTCTCCTTGAATTAATGATGAACTCTTGTTTCGGAACTCGCTCCCACTATTCAATTCCCGAGGATCTTACAATGTCATCTCGACAATTTGGTTGCACCTCTCTTCTCAGGCATCCCGAGTTTGCGATATCCTGACGCCAATCGGATCTGGATCTCGGTCAGATATAATGGTTGGAACATATTTCCAAAAATTATAACATTGGTCTTTATATGACTCGGTAAGATGATGTCATGCTTAGCACACCTGGTCGTAGGACCTATTGTTATAGTTTCCTTTTTGGCAAGGTTAGTCATTCTTCCATGAGCAAATTGTAAGACTTATTCTATAAGTTGTTCCTGATGGATCCTTTTTGTTTCCAAAGTCTGATCTTCACCTGTTGACCATGTCAATGCTATCTGGAAGCATGTCTATGGTACTCCGATTTTCAACAGGAACATTTGAAGCCCAATGCTAAATGTTTCCTGCTTAATTATCCAAACACCGTTGTATGGATAATGTCATGAAAATTCTCTCCCCTACCTAAAGAGTTTACTACATTATATCATGTCATGGATATCATGCTCTGCTCGTCCTTCCGAAGGATATACCTTTGAAATATGTGTTTAAACACCTTTTCCTTTCCATTGTTTTGTTTAATCTAATAATCATATTTTTCTTTCCATTTGTTGGGTTAACGTTTCTTGTGATCTGTATGATCTAAGCAGTAATATTCTCCTGCTTAGGTAAACACCTCGGTTTACAACTCTATCAGTGTGACCCTGTTACTATTGCTGACGACATCCTGGTAACCCCCGATGGATGAGAACTTTGCCTATTGGTCCGCCTCGTTCAACGAGCAGGAAAATGGTTCTCTTCGTCCCTCTCCCTTGGTACCAACGTTGTTGCCAACATAACTGACAGGCTATCCTCTGCCATGCCTTGCTACCATGACCGTGCAATATGTCGGCGTCCTTCCTACTTTTGAACCACATGGTGGGCCCATAACCCACAGTTCCACAGGATCGAAACCTGACTCTCCTGCACCCCCCTGTTCCCAAGGTTGTTCCTCGCGTGTGGCCTCGTATGTAAATTCATGAGCCACTTCTGAGAGATCATCAATTCGGGTATCAAACACGATGCCTGTTCCTGTTGCTTTGAACCCCTTTCATGCCCTATTTCGGGCATCGACTATAGCCTGCCCGCTCGAAACTTCCTTTTTGCACCTTCTTACTTTGCTCTCGATGATTTCTTAAGTTTCAATTCGAGAGTTACTTACGCCACCTTTCCTGCTGTTATCTACCAGATAAGCAACATTGTAGCGGTCCGTTTTTCCGAAGTTACCCATTGTCGTACGTACAATGGAGTTCCCGAAGAAAGGATGCTGACTTCATCATGATGACCTGAAGCAAAGAAATCAAGACGTCAACGTAATGGATCGACCTCTTTGAGAAGAGCAACTAGCAACAAGAACCCTCGCTATAATTTCTTAACCAGAGTGCCCCTTACGCCTTTTAAATCTCGGGACGAGATTTCTTGTAGTGGAGGAGAATTGTGATGTCCGGTTAATCATGCTACAGTAACCTCTACTAATGATGCCACGTCATCGAGGTCACTGTTGTTAATCTCGTGTTAATTCAATCCCGATCGAATTCAAACTCGAAATCAAACCAAACGATGAAGTTTTCAAACATTAAAACTAAAACGCTCGGAGTGTGTCGATTAATCCATAAGTAGTGGTAGGTGATGAAACCACACTTTTATAAAATGTTTATGTGCACTAAGATAATTGAAACAATATTTGAAAATACTTAATAAATGCTTTTATGTATATAGGTAATTGTAAGCTAGTTAAAATAATGTGTGAACATTTTATTACAGTGAGTTATGCTACCTTACTAATCTAGGTATGGGTTTTATAGTTTGTTAAAACTGTACCCCCCTCCCCCGCCCTAACTGGGCCAGGCCCTACTGTCCATTGCGCCGACCGGCCCACCGGCCCAGCCGCCCACCCATAAGC
>NC_041383.1:693634346-693660520 GCF_002162155.2 Triticum dicoccoides | reverse complement strand
GCGCCCGCGGCGCGCATCGCTGCCCTTGACCGCGTCCACCCCCTGCTGCTGCTCCTCTGCCGCCCGCGGGCCTGCTTGTCCCCGACCCCGCACTCCGTCCCCTGCGCCACCGATGCCGCCGCGCCGTTGGCCATCGCGGCCGCCCTGACATCTGGCCTCGCCCGTCGCTCCCTGCGGGCGAGCGCCCGCACAGGCGCCCGTAACTCTCGCTAACCCGCATCGGCCCAATGGCCCTATGACAAACGGGGCCCAGCCCCAGAACGTTTTAAGAAAAATGAAAAATAAAAATATTAATGAATTAATAAAATTTATAATTAAGTAACTATTTAATTAAATAAATTAATTAATCTAATTAACTAGTTAATTTAATTAAACAGTAATTAGATTAGTTAAATCCTAATTAGAATCAATAGAGTATGACCTGCGGGACCCACATGTCAGTTTGACCCAGTCAACACCTCTCTTGACTGCTGATGTCATGATGATGTCATGCTAATGCAGTAATGCTGATTTTGAATTAATTTAATAATAATAATTTAGAAAATGATTTAAAACTTAAAAAATTAATCTAAAATAAACCGTAGCTCAGATGAAAAAACTTTTTACATAAAAGTTGCTCAGAACGACGAGACGAATCCGGATACGTAGCCCGTTCGACCGCCACATATCCCTAGCATAGCAAACACGCAACTTTCCCCCTCCATTTCATCTGTCCGAAAACGCGAAACACCGCGGATACTTTCCCGGATGTTTCCCCCCTTCACCGGTATCACCTCCTACTGCGTTAGGGAACACATGGCACCGTTGCTTGTGATGTCATGCATCGTTATGCATCTGTTTGCATTGTATTCATTGTTTCTTCCCCCTCTTCTCTCCGGTAGACTACGAGACCGACGCTGCTGCTGCCCAGTTCGACTACGGAGTTGACGGCCCCTCCTTCTTGCCAGAGCAACCAGGCAAGCCCCCCCCCCCTTTGATCACCAGATATCGCCTATTCTTCTCTCTATTGCTTTGCATTAGAGTAGCGTAGCATGTTACTGTTCGGTTACTCCTATTCTGTTGCATAGCCTGTCATTGTTGCTACAGTCGTTGATACCTTACCCGCATCCTAAATGCTTAGTATAGGATGCTAGTTTATTATCATTGGCCCTACATTCTTGTCAGTCTGCCTTGCTATACTATCGGGCCGTGATCACTTGGGAGGTGATCACGAGTATATACTATACATGTACACATATTATACAACTGGTGACTAAAGTCGGGTTGGCTCATTGAGTACCCGCAAGTGATTACGATGTGGGGGTTGAAAGGACAGGTGGCTCCATCCCGGTAGAGGTGGGCCTGGGTTCCCGACGGCCCCCGACTGTTACTATGTGGCGGAGCGACAGGGCAGGTTGAGACCACCTAGGCGAGAGGTGGGCCTGGCCTTGGTCGGCGTCCGCGGTTACTTCATAATAACACGCTTAACGAGATCTTGGTATTTGATCTGAGTCTGGCCACTGGCCTATACGCACTAACCAACTACGCGGGAAAGATATGGGCACTCGACGTCGTGGTATCAGCCGAAGCCTTCTTGACGTCAGCGACGGAGCGGCGCGCGCCGGATTGGACTGGAACGCCTGCTCTTGTATTAGGGAGGCTAGGTCTGCTTCCGGCCGCCCTCGCAACGTGCAGGTGTGCAATGGGCGATGGGCCCAGACCCCTGCGCGCATAGGATTTAGACCGGCGTGCTGACCTCTCTGTTGTGCCTAGGTGAGGCTGCGACGTGTTGATCTTCCGAGGCCGGGCATGACCCAGAAAAGTGTGTCCGGCCAAATAGGATCGAGCGTGTTGGGTTATGTGGTGCACCCCTGCAGGGAAGTTTATCTATTTGAATAGTTGTGTCCCTCGGTAAAAGGACGACCCGAAGTTGTACCTTGACCTTATGACAACTAGAACTGGATACCTAATAAAACACACCCAGACAAGTTCCACAGACAACCCGGTGATCGCTTTTCCACAGGGCGACGAGGGGAGGATCGCCGGGTAGGATTATGCTATGCGATGCTACTTGGAGGACTTCAATCTACTCTCTTCTACATGCTGCAAGACGGAGGCTGCCAGAAGCGTAGTCTTCGACAGGATTAGCTATCCCCCTCTTATTCTGGCATTCTGCAGTTCAGTCCACTGATATGGCCCTTTACACATATACCCATGCATATGTAGTGTAGCTCCTTGCTTGTGAGTACTTTGGATGAGTACTCACGGTTGCTTTCTTCCCCCCTTTTTTTTTCTTTCCTTTCTTTCTGGTTGTCGCAACCAGATGCTGGAGTCCAGGAGCCAGACGCCACTGTCGACGATGACTCCTACTACACCGGAGGTGCCTACTACTACGTGCAGGCCGCTGATACGACCAGGAGTAGTTTAGGAGGATCCCAGGCAGGAGGCGTGCGCCTTTTTCGTTCTGTATCCCAGTTTGTGCTAGCCATCTTATGGCACCTTGTTTAACTTGTGTCTGTACTCAGATATTGTTGCTTCCGCTGACTCGTCTATGATCGAGCACTTGTATTCGAGCCCTCGAGGCCCCTGGCTTGTATTATGATGCTTGTATGACTTATTTTATTTGTAGAGTTGTGTTGTGACATCTTCCCGTGAGTCCCTGATCTTGATCGTACACGTTTGCGTGTATGATTAGTGTACGATTGAATCGAGGGCGTTACAGGTTTGCTCGGGCCCCATATCCGTCTCATATTCGGGTTGAATATGGGATGCCGGTGTAGTAGGCCCGTTTGAGACGTCTGTTTGGATCAAGAAAACGTGACCGGACAATCCGCCTGGACACGTCCGTTTGAATCGAGAAAACGTGACCGGACAATCCGTCCGGACGTATGAGGCTGGTTTGAGAGGTCTGGTTGTAGATGCTCTAAGCTTGGAGTTCAGGCTGTACAAGCACACTCTGAATTACATAGAAACTTTTGAGCTGGCGTCGTCTCCGTTGTTTCGGATGTGTGCACGTACGTACACCTTACATGTGTACGGTGTACCTGCTCGCTTGATTCTGCGAGATATCGTTATCTTGGTTTGGTTTGGTTAGCTCGCCGGCCGGCGCTTCATGATCTGTGCATACCAGCATAATGTTGAAGTACAAACGGATTCCACAATTCTGGAAAAAAATTTGGTTGGCAGAACAAACTATGTGCTTCATCGTTGATGTACATTATTCATATGTTTATTCATAAAGGCACATTGACAAGGTTTACATTGATGACAGAGTAGGAACAAGAACCTGAACATGAACTGAAAGGAAACATGGCGGACATATAATTGCTACAGATCAAGGCGCACGGACGTCAGCGGAACGCCGACCGATGTTCTGCTTCCGGCCGGTGCTAGCTTGCTAGAAGTCTACGACGACGACAAGTTGATCAGCTGCAGGTGCATCATCATGGAGACTTATTGCTGTCGGCAGAGCCGCGAGCAGCCGGAGGGATCCCAGGGACCACGGGCGGCAGCGGCAGCGGCAGTTTGGGTAGTGGTACCAGAGGCGGCAGCGTCGGCAACCTGGGCACCACATCCTTCACCTCGTCGACGCCGCCACCGGCGCCGCCATTCCCTTTCAGCTCCCTCCCGTCGCAGGACGCGAGCACCATCACCACCAGCAGCAGCAGGAGCGCGACATCCAGACGCTTCGCCATTGCTACGCTTTGCTAATCAAGAACCGGAGATATTATTGGCCCTTTGGTATGCGCTATGGTAGCTGTGTCGATCTGCGACTCTGCATGAGCTTAGGCTGATCCATGTGCTGCGTTTTATAGGCGAGTTGTGGAGCGGGCGGCGTGTCGGGGGTAACAGGTATACGTGTCAGGAGAGGCACATAGGTGGCGGTGTGGTACGCGGCGGCGGCCGTGGGACGCGCGCGGGCTCCAGCTCCACCTCAGGGTCACCGGTCACGGGCGGCCGGGGAGATAAGACGACGCATGAATGGCATGTGCACGTCGGTGGAGCGAGGAATGGGGCGGATGGCTTCCTTTGTCTTCTCCGTGGCCGTTGCCGACGTGTTGCGCGACCTTGCAGCGGCTACCCCCGGCCGGTAGTACGAGATTGGGAAATTAAGAGACGACCGACGAGGTGGGTGGCTACCGGCCGGCCATGCGAACGTAGGTCTGCAGTACCACATCAGTCGGGCAAACAAATGAGTGTTGCGGTAGACGGAAAAGGAAAATATCGGATCATGGTAAAATCTTCATTGCAAAGAATGCGTGGTCACATACTGCAACCAGAACCCGAAATTAAAAAAAAGCATAAGTAACGATTATATAGCTTCTAGTTGTGTCTGCAATCACAAGCCGACCTTAGCTCAGTTGGTAGAGCGGAGGACTGTAGTAATCGCAGATAAATCCTTAGGTCGCTGGTTCGAATCCGGCAGGTCGGACATCTTTTTGTACTTTTTGTTTGCGTAGTAAAAATAGCCCACAGACTTCTTTTTTTATTTTTTTCGTTTTGAACATTTGCATAGTAAGTAAAATAACCCATAGATTACGTTTGCATATAAGTCATGTGTAATTTGAATAGACTTGCAAGCCAAGTTGAGGCAAACTGTCTCATTCATTTCATTAACACGTTTGAATCCTCCCTCAGTAAAGAAATAAAAAAAGAGCGTCCACCATTCGTAAGGGCAGAGCTTTCAGATGCGGATGACTCCTCCCGTGGAGAAGAAACCATGATCGCCGAGAATCTGCGAAATTTGGTCAAGAAACTTTGTTTCAGGGAGCTGATTTTTTTTTCGTTTCTTTTGGAAGGTTGTTGAATGTACGAATCAAGAGGCTTACCAGCTCAGAATTATTAGTAATTTTTGGACAAGCTCCCAAAATTATTTGAACAAGCAACAATGTATTATGTATAGATAACAAATGTCAAACACCGGGCCTCCAAATTCAGCCTTTCCTGCGAGAAAAAATATGCAAAACCAGTAGCCCTTGTTTCCTTTTTTTTTGCGAATGAGTAGCCCTTGTTTCCTGCCTGGCCTGGTCAAGTGAAGTGAGGATTTTTTGTCAAAAGAGACCACCCGCCGGATTGAAATGACAAAAAAGACCACCTCTGAATCAGATTGACAAAAAAGACCCCCTCGTCGTGGCGGCAGGCGCGCCAAGCGACACGTGGCACCTGCCGCCACGACGCGAGGCGGCCGGCCCCGCCGCCATGCTGCCAGGCGGCCAGTCCCTGGCAACTGAAATCCAGGCCAGCGACGGAACGGAGCTGGGTATGGTGGGCCATGTCACCACATGATGAGGCGGCCAACACTGTAGCCCTGGGAGCGGCACTGTAGCGACGCACTGCTGCTGCAGGGCCATGCCACCACCCGTTGAGGTGGCCGGCACTGTAGCTGCTGCACGCTGCACTGTAGCGGGACGAGCTGCATTGCTGCTGCTGCACATATATATAACCTTTAAAATAATTTGTGCATATATATTACCTTTAAAATTGTTCTAACAATACTCTCACTTATGATGAATCAATAGGTCTTTTCTGTAACTTTATCAAGTCAACCGAACCGCAGGTTGTTTCCTCTTTATTTCTATTTATCAAAACCCATATATTCTAGTGGACATGATGACACAGGCAATGCTAAAATTAAAAATAAATTGCATCAAAGGTTGTAGCGTGCACTGCTGCTGCTGGGCCATGCCGCCACCAGTTGAGGCGGCTGGAACTGCTACTGGTGCAAAGCGGGACGAGCTGCACTGCTGCTGCTGCACGCGGCCTGCCGTGGGCTGGCACTATATTGCTAATTAACTAATTTGTCTCGCATATATGCTGCACACATTGCATTGGTAATTTTAGCATTGCCTGTGTCATCATGTCCACTAGAATATATGGGTTTTGATAAATAGAAATAAAGAGGAAACAACCTACGGTTCGGTTGACTTGATAAAGTTACAGAAAAGACCTATTGATTCATCATAAGTGAGAGTATTGTTAGAACAATTTTAAAGGTAATATATATGCACAAATTATTTTAAAGGTTATATATATGTGCAGCAGCAGCAATGCAGCTCGTCCCGCTACAGTGCAGCGTGCAGCAGCTACAGTGCCGGCCACCTCAACGGGTGGTGGCATGGCCCTGCAGCAGCAGTGCGTCGCTACAGTGCCGCTCCCAGGGCTACAGTACCGGCCGCCTCATACAGTGGCGGCGTGGCCCACCATACCTAGCTCCGTTCCGTCGCTGGCCTGGATTTCTGTTGCCCACGACTGGCCGCCTGGCAGCGTGGCGGCGGGACCGGCCGCCACGCGTCGTGGCGGCAGGCGCCACGTGTCGCCTGCCGCGTCTGCCGCCACGGCAAGGGGGTCTCTTTTGCCGATCTGATTCAGAGGTGGTCTTTTTTGCCATTTTGATTTGGCAGGCGGTCTCTTTTAACAAAAAATCGTGAAGTGAGCAGCAAATCTGCTGCGGTTAGAGATTTTTTATCACAGAGTTCAAATAACTACTTATTCATATCATTCCATCCATCCACTTCACATCGTACCTCGTACATGAGATCCATCTACGTGTCTACAGCACAACTCGTATTTGTGTCATATATGCCTCGACCAACGAACAGCAAAATAAATTAAATGTCAACGACAAAAAGGAAAAACCTATAATATATATGACGGTTTCTTCTAAGCGGCCATTCTCTGTATCTCCTTCCAGGTGCTGCGAAATAACATCACTATCCTCCTGTGGTTGCCTGCTACGTGTCTACGGCGAAGGGCCAGTGTTCTCAAGGCTATATCACTGCACATGGACCCATGGGTCTGTGTTGGCGAACTTCTGTTGAACGTACCGAGCATGGGATCAGGCCGACCCGTATCCGCCCGGGTGCGCCTTCTGCCATTTCCAGGCCGTTGCAAGGCTCTCGCGGAGGTCTGTGTGTTGGGCTGTCCAGTTCAGCTCGTCGCGGATCTTGGCCGGGTTGCTGTATACTTCGGCGTAATCCCCGGGTCTCCGGTCGAGGTAGTCAACCTTGATGGTCGCTCCGGTCGCCTTCTTGCACGCTTCTACAAACTCCTTCACTGACCTACCTGATAAAAACATCAACAGGATACAAGTTCAGAAACAAGCGAGTGTGTGGTCTTAAATAGATTTTAAGGTATTCATGTGCGGTTGTCCGCACGGCATGATTATAAAACTTTCAACAACCTTTCCCTGTGCCGACATTGTAGATTCCAACTTTGTTAGGCTCAGCTTTACCAAGAGCTTTGACATGAGCATCAACAAGATCTGTGACATCAATGTAGTCTCTTACACAAGTTCCATCAGCGGTAGGGTAGTCCGTTCCTCGAACCTAAAGGGGGCAGATCGAATGTCATGTACCGTGATTATTATGTAATGTCAACATGACGGATGCTAGAATGAGCATGTCAATATGAGTACCTTCAGCCCTGGAATGATTCCCGATGCTGCATCAAAACACGCACCAGAAATCCTTCCATGCTCACGCAGTTCAGGCCTTGGAGCTTCCCCAAGGCGTCCCTCAGGGTCTGATCCAATCACATTGAAGTATCTAATTCAAAAGAAACCATAAGTGGGTTTCCTATGGATTATATTTTTAGTGTAGGGTAGGAGAGACAAACCTTAAGATCATCACAGCCATGTTCGATTTCTTTGAGAAATCTAGAATGATGTCCTCGGACATCTTTTTTGCCTTGCCATATGGATTGATAGGTATCTGCGTGGCAACACGAGTTATTTACTGTGAGATTATTAACCTAAAGTGAACTGTCAAAAAAGAGAAGTTCAGGCACCAAGGACCAACCTGAGGAGTTGTTTCTACAATAGGCATTGTGTCAGGTTCACCATATGTTGCACAAGTACTCGAGTAAATCAGAGTTTTTACATTATGTGCTGCCATTGCCTCAAGCACTGTCAACGTATTTGATGTTATGTTGTGGTAGTACCTGTTATATCAAACTGTCAATATTAGCATTCAATATTTAACGATGAGCTGTCAAGAATGGCAAAAATGGATGACCTTTATTCTAATTTATTTTCATTTAATGCTATGATAGTATTATAGATTGCCATATTTGGCAGTTTATGGAAACACAGGTGATTTGCAGCCTACATATTACACAGGAGATACACAGTATCAATGATCTGTATTTATGTAGAGCTATTTAGTGCTTAGCTTTCTAATTAGTCCGAGCAATACAAGGACACTGTCACACCACATGCCTAAAATAAAAACTGTACCTTAGTGGCTCTTGCGTGCTCTCACCAACATAAGCAACAGCAGCGAAGTGCATAACAGCATCAAACGCGTTCTCCGAAAACATTTTGTTCACCTGATTGTCGGTTAAGTGCAAAACACATTTCTCAAATGCATAGATGTACAGAACATATATATGGTGGTCAAAGTTATTTTTGGAAGGACAAAGGATACAGCTTTCGGATCGCCTAAATCAGTGTATATAAACTGAAGCCTCCCAGGCTCTGGAAACAGCCTCTGAAGAGCTCTGACAGCTCCCATGTTCCCTCTCGAAAGGTTATCCTGTGAATATGAGATGGCATAAGTCTCTCACTACCAAAGTTCATATAACATAAGAACTAAAAATGTAAACAGGGAATAAGAAATTTACCACAATGGTAACTCGGTAGTTGTCCGTAAGGAGACGAAGAGTAGCATGTGAGCCAATGTATCCAGCACCTCCAGTCACCAGCACATGAGTCACCCCAGTTTCATGGCGAGAGAACTGCAGCACATGTAGATGCATCAACTCCAGTTTGAAAGAGTGGAGTTGCAGGAGTAAATAACTGTAAACTACTAGATTGGATGGCAATCTGAAATGTCTGTACGAAATCGCTTGCGTCTGATGGAACAATGACTATAGTTTATCTAGAACAGATGATGCAACAAAGTATTATATAATAATCTCAGCTAGAAGAAGAAGAATGGACTGTTCGTCAAATTAGATGGCAGAATGAAATGTTCCAACAAATTGCCTTACTGGCCCTTTTTGTCATGGAATCAGTATATTAGTGCTCCATGTGGAACTTGAATGATAACATTAAAATTAAGCCAGAAAGAAGGAATCATGACAGTGCCAACTCATCAGCAAGTGACAGCGACATAGCATTCCTACGATAACCTCAGCTGAAAGAAGAAGAATGAACTGTTCCATCAAATTAGATGCAGAATGACATGTTCCTTCTAGCTGCCTTACTGGCCCTTTTTGTCATGGAATCAATATACTAGTGCTCCATGTGGAACTTGAGTGATAACATTAAAATCAAGCTGGAGAGAAGGAATCAGGACAATGCCAACTCATCATCAAGTGACAGTGACATAGGCCAGTTGGTGAGAGGTTAGCACATACCACGCTAGTACCGCCAAAACCAGGAGACTGTTTCAACACAAGTATGCACATGACAGTGAGGGCGGCAGCCACCGCGATCTTTCCTGCGAAATTAGGCTTGCGTCTCGTGTCACCGAAGTCCATGCCTGCAAAAATAATGTGCCGAATTCAAAGTTGTGCCAGCAAAGTCATAGTGTCCCGGCCCAACTACATGTTCTCGCACTCATAGGTTACAGTAAATTTGAACGGTATGTACTTCACAGAAGTACAATCACATAATCAGAAGCTCCTGTAATATTAATGGCATGTATTTACAACATTTGACCATGAACAGACACTTTCGTGTTGCAGCCTGCAATAACTATCAAGGTCAAACATTTGGTCTATATGACTATACCATTCAAGTTTCATTCCCTGGTGGTAACCGGGTCAAGTTTCATTCCCTGGTGGTAACTGGGTCGATGAGAACAGACGCAAAAAAGGTAAAGTGAAAATAAAAGTAGCACAAGACCATGAACTGAGGAAGAAATGATGTTGTACCTGACAAGATCCAAGACCTGGTGGTCCTAGCTTGGCTTCTGCTCCGGGGGGTTGTTGGCATGTGCGGTCGGCTCCCGCGGAAGAAACCAACAAGAACTCAACTTCCTCCTCCTCCCCTCCTCCTCCTCCTCCTCCTCCGGCCTACGAATCTGCACCGGCAACATGGTCACGCACGATTATTTGCAAGAACAAAGAACAGAGACATCGTCAAATTGGCTTCACAAGAAGGAAAAACTCTGAAACAGCTGCACTGCAGCTCGCTGACGGAATAAATCACACGGAAAGCAAGGCGAGGAACAGGGGAAGGCGAGGAAAGCATGGTGGCAGGAACCCAAATCCTTGACCGGAGGGGAGAGAAGAGAGGAGAGAGGAACTGAGCCAGGGAACTCACCTTGCGAGCAGATCGGCGCGGCTGGAGACGGAGGCGGACCTCGCCGGCGATTTGGGCGCCGGGCGAGATCGGTGTGCAACGGTCCAAGATGGGGGGAGGCCGGGGGAGGGAAGTGAGGCAGAGGAGGAGCAAGTCGTCGGGGAGTTTCTATTTACCGAGTCATAAAGCCTGCGCCGATTTATGGGAATCTTCTGCGTATGGCTCGCTGGCTGGATTCTCGCGTATTTAAATACGGTTCTTTTCTGTAGACCGGGAGTATTTTAGCTGGAGGCAATTGTTTAAATGGAAGGTCTAGGTAACGAATGTTCACCCCCGGTTCCTAAGGGGTGAAGTGCTTGTGCCAGTGGGATGCAACATTATGCGGTTCAGATGCAATCACAGGGGGAAGAAGAAACACGGAGCGGGAGGAAGGGCGCGATGAGGAGATGTGTAGCGACATCGGCTTATCGTCGTTGGACAGAGAAAGGGGATGGACGTCAAATAGTGTCGAACTGCCCCATAGGCTGAGGGGGTGGCGGCATATAGCCGGTGGGTGATACCGGCAAGACAGTTGGATGACACGCACAAATCAAGAAATGGTCCAAAAAAAGATGGATGCCATTTTTTCAGAGGTACGCATGTCAATGGCGGAGTTAGACAGGAAGCTCGGCGGGGGGCAAAGCAAAAAATACGAACTGTTGGAGGGACCAAGATCTTACTCTTTTTTTTCCTAATCCAATCCCTGCATAATAATGTTTCAAGACTGGGGCGGGGGAGGGGGGCAATGGCCCCCTCAGACTTGTACTAAGCTCCGGCACTGACACAGATAGATGGTTGCCGACGTTTGATGGTGACATGGGTGTAGGACGAGAGGAGACAAAGCGGTGGTGGTGAAGCAAGGTTGTGACGGAAAGGGTAGAGCGTCGGCAATGGAAGTTTGGACCAAATAGATGAGGAAGAGGGAGAAAGTGAACTATCTCGCGAATGATCATGCTTCATTCAAGTTTTCGTGTTTAAAGACCGCCATAAGCACACTCTAAGCAACACCCACACATATTGCCCGATTAAATGGATGGGCTCCTAGCCAAGTGTCGAGAACACGGTGTTGTCCCTCAACAGACTCGAGTTTGAATCATGTGGGCTGAATAATTATTGCGTGGTTAACATGTATACTCCGATCAAATATGTCGCACCGTATTACTATGATGGTGGATTTTCTGAGCTCAAGCTCCATGGAGTTTATTTTTTGAGAAAAAAAACAAAAATCACATTTTTTTTAAGTTTCAAAAAAAAATCTGAAAAAATACACATAAACATAAAGATGCATACTGCTTCAAAGCTTCACCCCATTTTTAGAAACTAGTCATGGTGTTGCAAAGAATATAGTAGCATGACAGCTGCATAGTGCTGGAAGCCAGATGTCGTAAGAAGCAAACATGTGTGCTTCTTTTCTAGCGCACATTTTTTTTCTTAAACGTGCGCTAGAAAGAAGCGCGAACTTGGATGTGTACACGAGACACGCGCACACTCTCAGGTTGCCGACACAGACAGAACTGAAGTTTTTTTTTTTTTGCAACTAAGATGTGTCACATGGTTGGGGTGCTGTGTTGGTCGCCTGCACCGGATTCCTGCGATGTTACACTATATGGTTGTTTTGGGCAGCACGTACAGTAAGAGCAACTCCAAAGGGCCGACCCATTTCGTCCGGCTGCGTTCGTTTCGGTCGGCGCGGACAAAAGTGGCGGCCCAATGTCTCGACCCAAACCCAAATCACGTCCGCGTCGCGTCCGCGCCGACACATTTGCGCCCCAAATGCGTCGGCGCGGACGCCGAACGGATGCTTCGTGCGTCTTCTCGCTATCCGCCGCTCCCCCACATGACAGTCGTCCAACTACCCGCTGCCCACGCGGTCAGCTTAATTTATGACGATGGGCCCACGCGTCAGCGATGGCGCTCGTCCTTTTTTAAGCCGACTATGCGGTGGGGCCGTCCTCATCCAAACTCGCCGTCCACATCTGCCCACCTTTGCTCCCTCGTCGCCGGCAAACCCTAGCCACCACAACCACAGCAAGATGGGCCTCTTCTCCGGCGCCAGCGGCAGCAAGGCCAAGGGCAAGTCACCCGCCACCCCTTTCCCCTCCGAGTTCCTCCCACCTTCGCCGGCGCCGGCGCCTCGCTGGCAGAGGCAGCGCTTCAACGTGCCAGTGCACCAGGCGGAGTGGCACTGGCAGAACCGGCAGCCTCTGCCGTATCCGGACGTGACGCTGCCGCACGACTGGCATATGGATCCCGATAGGATCCCAATGCCAGCGCCGTGGTCGGCTCGTGCTCACGCGGAGGAGGTGCGGCGCCGGCGGGCGCTGCTGACACCGGAGCAGCGCGCCGACCCGGCCTACGCAACCGACTCGCCCAACTGGGCGAGGTGGTTCGCCTTCGAGCACGAGGAGGCGAGGCGACGGGGCGTGTGCGAGGTCGACCGGAGGTTGCCGCCAACGCCGCTCGTCGTTCGCAAGTAGGACCAGGCGGCGGAGGACGCCTACCAAGCGGCCCTTGCGGTCGTCTACCGGGAGAGCGAGGAGGACGAGCGGCGCAGAGCGGAGGCGACGGAGGTGGAAGAGGAGGCCCGGTACGAGGCGGCAATAGCGCAGGCTCTTGCCCTCTCCGCGGTGGGCGACAGCGTGGTGCCGCTGGTGGCCCCGCCGTCCCCCATCAAGCTGGTGCCTGAAAGAACATGCGATGCCCCCATGTTTGGTTTTGGTAATTGATGACAATCTCTATGAACTAATGGTTGTCTTGAGTTATATTTGAAGGATTTGTCCATAGGATTTTCTTGAAGTCCATGTGTTGGTTTCAAGGAGTTTATGAGTTGACCAAGGTGCTATTAAGGAATTATCCAAAGATTGGTCATGCGAGTGTTGAGCTTATTGCAAGCATGTCTTGAAGAAGAAGGTTGTGTGATCATTCATGTTTACCTTCAATACATCATCCAAATGAAGAGAGTTGCAAAGATTTAAGGTTGATCAAGACTAAGTCAATAGTGAATCAAGTTGATCAACTCACAAAGCGTAGAAGATGTACCGAGAGGGATCAAGTGATCCCATGGTATGGTACGTATCCATGGGCTTGCATCAAGAGAAAGATATCATACAACCCATAGAAAGGATGACATCAAGTGGTGATCGTCATCAAGATTGCCGTGTGCAAGTTCAAGTGGAGCATCACGAAGAGATCAAGTGCTTGAATCTTGCCATCCATTGTGGTGTCAATGGACTTGTGAAGATGAGCCGAAGAGTGGCTCACCCATAGTGGACTATGGGGGAGCAATCATCTAGTCTTCATCGAGCCAACGCAATCAAGAAAGGTGGTTCATCTTGAGGGAGTCAAGATCGTCATCATCTAGCTCAAGTGGACCATGTGCAAGGCAAAGGTTTGCCCTTGATAGGTTTTCTATTTTGCCGGTCTCATGGTGGTAGTAGGGAGACCGGGTTATATGATCGTTTGCCGTACTATCAAGGGGGGCTCTCAAGTTGGTAGCTTGATCGTATCGTTAGTAGAGATCTCAAACCCTTGCATCCTTGCATCATGTTTCTTGGTTCTTGTTTGGTTCTCTTTGTGAGTCTTAGAGCTTATGGTCATCTTGATGACAAGCTTGAGTTCATCGAAAACAGAGTTCACATGCGTCTTCTATGATGTTTTCGGTGTTGGAGGTTTCACCGGTCTTTTCCGAGGAAGGGTTCTCACCATTTTCCTTTGGGCCTTTTCTCATTTGCTTCTTATTGGTATTTCTTTCAAGATTGTGTTAGCCCTTGTCGCCCTTGTCGCTAGCTTTCCAACAAACTTGGTTTCGTTGAATTCGGAGTCCGTTTGCAAAAGTTGTGGTTGTTTTGGTAAAGGCTGCAGCGGTACTACCGCGACTGGAGCGGATGTAATTTTTTACTACCGCTCTAGAGCAGTACTACCGCGGCTCCTAAGCGGTAGTACCGCTCCGGACCAAAATCTCGTGTTTTGCTCAGCGAAAGTAGGCACAGAAGTATTTTTTTAGTACCGCTCGCAAGCAGTAGTACCGCTACCATTTGCGGTAGAGGTCGAGCGGTAGTACCGTGAGGACGAGCGGTACTACCGCTCCGAAGGTTCTTTTGGCCTTTTTGCCTCCTCGTTGTTGTGTTTCAAAGGGGTACTACCGCCCTAGCGGTAGTACCGCTCCTTGGAGCGGTAGTACCGCTCTATGCGGGCTGTGAGCATAACGGTTGGGTTCGGGAGCTCCTATAAAAGGGGGTCTTCTTCCCCATTCAACCTTATCCTTTGAGCTCGTGTTCTTCCCCCATTGTTGACCTTCTTAGAGCTTGCTAACTCTCAATCCCTCCATGGATTCTTGCTAGTTTTTGAGGGAAAAGAGAGAGGAGATCTAGATCCACATTTCCACCAATCACTTTCTCCTCTATGTGAGGGGAACCCCTTGGATCTAGTTCTTGGAGTTCTTGGTGTTCTCCTTCTTGTTCTTCCTCTCATTTTCCTCCCTAGCATTAGTTGCTTCGGTGGGATTTGAGAGAGAAGGACTTCGGCACTCCGTGTGCCCTTGCCATTGCATTTGGTGCATCGGTTTGAGTTCTTCACGGTGATACGTGGAAGTTACAAGTTGAGAAGCTTATTACTCTTGGGTGCTTGGTGCCCTTGAGCTTGTTCCTCTTGGGTGCTTGGGCGCCCTAGACGGTTGGTGGTGTTCGGAGCTCAATCATTGTGGTGTAAAGCTCCGGGCAAGCGTCGGGGTCTCCAATTAGGTTGTGGAGATCGCCCCGAGCAATTTGACGGGTACCGGTGACCGCCCCAAGGGTTGCCAAAGTGTACGGGTTCGGTGACCGCCCCCAAGGGTCGCCATTTGTAAGGGTTCGGTGAGCGCCCTCAAGGGTCCCTTAGTGGAATCACGGCATCTTGCATTGTGCGAGGGCATGAGGAGATTACGGTGGCCCTAGTGGCTTCTTGGGGAGCATTGTGCCTCCACACCGCTCCAAACGGAGATTAGCATCCGCAAGGGTGTGAACTTCGGGATACATCATCGTCTCCGCGTGCCTCGGTTATCTCTTACCCGAGCCCCTTTACTTATGCACTTTACTTTGTGATAGCCATATTGTTCTTTGTCATATATCTTGCTATCACATAGTTGCTTATCTTGCTTAGCATAAGTTGTTGGTGCACATAGGTGAGCCTAGTTGTTGTAGGTTTTGTGCTTGACAAATTAACCGCTAGGTTTATTCCGCATTTGTTCAAGCCTAAACCGTAATTATTTTAAAGCGCCTATTCACCCCCCCTCTAGGCGACATCCATGATCTTTCAATTAGTATCAGAGCCTCGTCTCTCTTTATTAGGCTTTACCGCAGAGAGTAAAGATTTCGACTAGGGGATTAGGATTCTCTGACACTCTTAGTTTCAGTGGCACAAATTTTGATGTTTGGGTAATTCGCATGCTTAATCTCTTTAGGGCATGGACCCAAATTTAAAGCAAATTGTAGATATGGGTTTTTCTCCTCCAAAGGATCCCCAAAGATTATCTTTAGAGGATGAGAAAAACTCTTATCTCAATTCTCAAGCTTCTAATGTGATTTTCGATGCTTTGAGCAATGTAGTTATATTTCAACTCATGCCGTTCCGAGATGCTCATGAATTGTGGACGAAGCTTCAAGATAAATATGGTGTGTCCAAGATTTGTGGGGATGATTGTTCTCCCTCCACCTCCGGTCGTATAGTCTTCTCAACTTCTTCTACTTCACCTACATGTGGTTTGCCACAAGGTAATGACATGCTGAGTAGTGTTGGTCATTGCAATGATGATAGTATGCTTATTGTGGATGATCCTTCATCACTATATTATTGCAATGCTCCTTCTTTGGGCTTTAACACTTCGAGCACTCCAAATATTTCACATGCTTGTGTTGATAGTCCTTGCATATCATGTAGAAATTTCTCGACTAAATCTCATGATGATATGCTTGCTATGTCTTGTTGCCATGATAAAAATGCATCTATTTCCTCGAATTGTTGTGCTAACAATGTAGTGGAAACCGAACACTCCATGGAACAAGATGTGGTGTTTAATGGTGCCTCAAGGGATCCTACATCATCATCTATTGCTTTTTGCCTTATGGCTAAGGCGTCAAAGGTATCTCCTACTTTGTACCCCAATATGTCTCTTGATGATGATGTTGATGCTAATGATGATGAGGATAATGATGAAGAGAATGATAATGTTGCCTCCTTAAAAACTAAGGGGGAAATGATTTTTAAAGCTCTTCATAAAAATAAAATTGCTCGTTCCAACTTCATGGAAATAATGTCCATTGCCATTGATGGCAAGAAATACATTGAAGAGTTGGAGTCTCATCTAGAGGAGCATGAGGCCACCATTGATAAAATGGAAGGTCATGGGCGTGATTACGCTAATGAGATTGCGGACCTATCTCAAGCTCTTGAAATTGAACAAACCACCAAGGAATCTCTTGAGGAGACTTTTGCTCTAGAATTGTCTAAAGTGAAGGAATCTACTGATAGAGCTCTTAAGGTGGCCAATGTTTTTGAAACTAAAAATGCTAAGCTTGAAGTTGCTCATGCTAGACTCCTTGACGATTTTGAGCACCTCAAAAATGGCTCAAGGGTCATCAAGGGTGAGCTCATCAAACTCACCGAGTCACATGCTCAACTTGAAGCTTCTTATTTAAAAGAGCTTGCCAAGTTGCCTTCTCCTCTTGTTGTTAATGATGATGCTTGTGCTACTAATTCTATTACTTGTGAAGCATCCATTTTGAAGGAGAATGTTGAGCTACGGGCTCAACTTGAGGTGCTATCTTGCAATTATGGGAAATTGGAAGAAAGTCATGAAAAGCTCTCAAGCTCTCATGATGATCTTCTAGTATCCCATAGTGTGCTAAAGATAGCTCATGAGGCCATGATTGCTAAGGTAACATCTAGTGAGCCTCATGTGGATACTAGCACTACTTCTAGTCAAAATAGTATATTGTCATGTGCTAGTCCTTGTAATTCATCTACTCACAATGTTGGTACATCTTGTGATGAATTGCTTTCCTTGCCTTGTTGCTCTAACGATGAAGCTTATACTTCCTCTAGTACTTGTGTTGAGACTAACCATGTAGAGGAAATCAAAGAGCTCAAGGCCCAAGTCATTTCTTTGAAGAAAGACTTGGAAAAGTGTCATGAAGGGAAGGCCACACTCAACAATATCTTGAGTGTGCAAAAATCCCCCAATGACAAAGGTGGACTTGGATTCAACTCCAACAAGAAGAAGAAGTCCAAGTTGAACAAGAAGAAGGGCCAAGAACAAGTCAAGAATTCAGCCAAGATTGTTTGCTTCAAGTGCAAAGTTGAAGGGCATCATGTTAGATCTTGCCCATTAAAGAAGAAGGCCATTAGTGTCAAGCAACAAGGGAAGAGGGCACAAGTTCAATCTCATGCTCAAGATCAAGTTGAAGAAAGGCCTCTTCCCAAGAAGACTCAAGTTAATGCTTCTCAAATTGAGAAATCAAGTGAGAAGAAAGTGAAGAGTAGACGTTGCTACTTATGTCGTGAGAAAGGTCACGTCGCTTCTTCATGCACTAGTGGTAACTTATCTAACCCAATTATTATTGATGATATCTATTCTCTTGGTAAGGATAAGGTTGGCAATGTGTTTGCCAAGTTTGTTGGTACTCAAAGTGGTGTCAAGCAAAGAACCATTTGGGTAGCCAAACCTATTGTGACTAACCTCTTAGGACCCAACTTGGTTGGGGACCAACAAGCTCAAACTTGATCAATAGGTGTTGTTCGAGGGCATTGGAGACTTGGCTACATTATGAAGAATTAAGGGGACTTCATCATTCCCTTTGTCTCAAGCCAAGTCAATTGGATTATCAAGTTTCTATCTTATATCCAATGTGCCTCCTTGCGGTAACTTGTACTTAAATTGTTTACCTTGAAAGTTACTTGCCCCCTTGCATGTTTTGGTTTTGTTCCTTGCATGTGTTTGTATATGTTGCGCTTCCAACTTGCTTATCTTGAGCAATCAAGTATGTGTGTGTTGTTTTGCACATCATGTACGTGTGCGTCGTGCGTTGAGCCTTTTTGCTTCCTGTTTGTATCCTAGTTGGCTCGTGTGAGAGATCAATGGAACATCCCATTTTGGGGGAGTGATGTGCTTTGTGCACCTCACAATCCTATAAGTGTGTGTACATGAGGAATACCATCTAGTATTGATATTACAAGATTATCTAGTCGCTAGGTGGTATATCTCTCATGAGAAATTCAAATTCTAAAAATTCCATTGATTATCTCGTGTTGGATCCTCTTATTGCCTCTAGTTTAGTTCTTATTGGTATCACATTATGGGGGAGTAATATGCTAAGTGCATATTACAAGCCTAGAAAATGTGTACATTTGAGATATTGTCACCTAGAATTGATATTGTAAATTGTCTTGTTCCTAGGTGGCATGTTAGCTCTACAAGTTGCAATTTGCTTTTTGTTTGGAGTGAAGATGATGTCGAATATCCTTGCTATCTACCATCGGGAATTATTTCCAAATACTTCTTGTCTTTTGACAATTGGTAATCACTTATGTGTGGTAGAATTTAATTGATCATCTTTACATTGGCTTTTGTTTATTTGCCTTTTTCTTTTGCCAAGGTTTGTGTCAACTCCCGTTGTCTTCCCTACCACTTGTGGATCTTGTTTATTTCTTGTTCTTGTCTAGTGTTTTCTAGATATAGTGAAAGTGGTGATCCCACCTTGTGAATTTTGTATTCAAATGCAAATCCTATATAATGCACAACTCGTGGGGGAGCTATCCTATTTTCTTTAGAACACTCTTCTTGTGATCCTTATCAAGTGTGTTTTGGTGGAAGGCAAGCCATTTCTTTTTGGTACTTTGTGCCATCATGAAACTTTGTTGAGAGCCTGGTTTGTTTGGAACCATCCTCTCTTTGAGAGTTTGACATCTTTAGTTTAGTGTGTATCAATGGATATCGCATTCCTTGATGTATCTTTAATGATATCTTCCAAGTGATGATTTCTCCATTTGGTATCATTTTCACTTGGCATTTCTTTGTTTTTGGTTTCGGGTTTTGAAAGTCTTGAGCATGCATGTTTACTTCATGTATTTCATTTGGCATGCTTTCTTTCTTTGACTCAATATATAGGGGAAACTCCACCTAGTCTCAATTTGGATGAGATGTGCATGAAATTCATTTTCATATCTATATGCACATATTTATGTGGAGTTTGTCCTATGTATTGGTGTTTCTAACTATTTGGTCCCGATGAGTTTGGGTACCGTTTAGTTTGTGTTGTTCTTCTAGGAACATTTGTAGATGCATTGGATGCTCGGCTCACTCACAAGGAAGGTGTTGTCACCATGTGCATATTGGAGTCAAGCTAGGATGATCAATGAACTACTATCTACCTTCAATTGGTATCTACTACATCCTTCCGATGATATCTCGGTAACAAGTATCTATTCATGCTTTCTCCTCTTGCATTCAACCTTGTGTAGGTTGCATCTTGGCATGATTTTCATTTCATATCTTGTGATACTTGTTTCCTTTCTCAAAGCATCCCAACGATGATCTCTTGTTGCTAGTTGTGATGCCTTTGATGGATGTGTGTTTGGACTTCATTTATATACAATAAGACCATGTCTAGCCAAGTGCTATTCTTTCAAGCAAATATCTTATTGGTATATTTATGACTTCCTTGTGGATATCTTGTTCCTTCGTGTTGTAACTATTTCGGGTGTACATCCTTCTTTGTAGATATATATATCATCATGATTTCGTCTACATAGAACCTTATACACTTGAGAGAAATTACATCTCTAGTTGATATCTTTTCTTTCACGTCCACCTTGTCTTTCTTATGTTATTTCTTTGGTGGCTCCGTGAAAGCTTTTGCCTTGAGTGAGTGTCCTCTATCGTTGCATCTTGTTGCACTCTTGTGTGGTGAAGATTAATTTCCTCTTGCTTATCTTTACGAGGTTTTTGCCATCTTAATTGGTATCCCTCGTCTTGATGAGCCTCCCCTCGTCTATCTTCACCACGGGTTGTCACAAGCATAGGTTCTCTTTTGCTTATGGAGTAGTAAGCTTGTGAACCCATTTGCCAGTTGTGTGTGGGAATGATAGGCCTTGCACCGTGTGCCTCATTCTTTCAAGACTATGTTGATGCTTAATGCTCATCCTAATTTTAGTCTTCTCGAGTGCTTCGCCATGACTCACACACATCATTTTGGTTGAGCATATTCTTAAGTTGCCTCTCTTACATGTTGCTCAACCATGTGCTTGTTGCAAGCGCCAGGCTTTGTTTCCTATAGGCTCACTTGCACTGGATGTAAGTTTCTATTGATTTTGGGGGAGCTATGATCCTATTTTGTGCACTTTGTATTCAAATAAAAAAATTCTTATGTGTGCACAAATCATGGGGAGCTTCTCCAGTTTCTTTAGAACACTCCTTCGCTCATATCATTTATTCATTCATGTGGCATGTAGGATCATTGGTCTAGTTGGCTCAATTGATATTCGTTGATTGCTTGCTTCAATTGGTATCTTTTGATTGCTTGATTGCTTGTTTCTCTCTTTCTTATGTCTTTGTGGCATATCTTTCTTTTGTGAACTTTGGGCCTAAATATAGTTTGTTTTCCTCCTAGTATTTACCGTCAAACTTGTGTATTGCATTCCACTCTCTTGTTGAGAAATACACAATTTATGTAGGACCACAATTTATATTGGCCTTCTTAGATTTTCGCCCATTTTGGCAATCGATGCCAATGGGGGTGAAGTTTCAGAGAGTTTTGTGGAGAAGTTCAGAGAGTTATCTCTTCTTGCTTTGGTTTTGTTCCTTAGCATTTGCATCTCATTCGCATGCACTATTGGTTGTTGCATTGCATGGTGATGCATAATTCCTTATATAAACTCTCTTGAAAGTGATTGTCATCAATTACCAAAATGGGGGAGATTGAAAGAACATGCGGTGCCCCCATGTTTGGTTTTGGTAATTGATGACAATCTCTATGAACTAATGGTTGTCTTGAGTTATATTTGAAGGATTTGTTCATAGGATTTTCTTGAAGTCCATGTGTTGGTTTCAAGGAGTTTATGAGTTGACCAAGGTGCTATTAAGGAATTATCCAAAGATTGGTCATGCGAGTGTTGAGCTTATTGCAAGCATGTCTTGAAGAAGAAGGTTGTGTGATCATTCATGTTTACCTTCAATACATCATCCAAATGAAGAGAGTTGCAAAGATTTAAGGTTGATCAAGACTAAGTCAATAGTGAATCAAGTTGATCAACTCACAAAGCATAGAAGATGTACCGAGAGGGATCAAGTGATCCCATGGTATGGTACGTATCCATGGGCTTGCATCAAGAGGAAGATATCATACAACCCATAGAAAGGATGACATTAAGTGGTGATCGTCATCAAGATTACCGTGTGCAAGTTCAAGTGGAGCATCACGAAGAGATCAAGTGCTTGAATCTTGCCATCCATTGTGGTGTCAATGGACTTGTGAAGATGAGCCGAAGAGTGGCTCACCCATAGTGGACTATGGGGGAGCAATCATCTAGTCTTCATCGAGCCAACGCAATCAAGAAAGGTGGTTCATCTTGAGGGAGTCAAGATCGTCATCATCTAGCTCAAGTGGACCATGTGCAAGGCAAAGGTTTGCCCTTGATAGGTTTTCTATTTTGCCGGTCTCATGGTGGTAGTAGGGAGACCGGGTTATATGATCGTTTGCCGTACTATCAAGGGGGGCTCTCAAGTTGGTAGCTTGATCGTATCATTAGTAGAGAGCTCAAACCCTTGCATCCTTGCATCATGTTTCTTGGTTCTTGTTTGGTTCTCTTTGTGAGTCTTAGAGCTTATGGTCATCTTGATGACAAGCTTGAGTTCATCGAAAACGGAGTTCACATGCGTCTTCTATGATGTTTTCGGTGTTGGAGGTTTCACCGGTCTTTTCCGAGGAAGGGTTCTCACCATTTTCCTTTGGGCCTTTTCTCATTTGCTTCTTATTGGTATTTCTTTCAAGATTGTGTTAGCCCTTGTCGCTAGCTTTCCAACAAACTTGGTTTCGTTGAATTTGGAGTCCGTTTGCAAAAGTTGTGGTTGTTTTGGTAAAGGCTGCAGCGGTACTACCGCGACTGGAGCGGATGTAATTTTTTACTACCGCTCCAGAGCCGTACTACCGCGGCTCCAGAGCGGTAGTACCGCTCCAGAGCAGTACTACCGCGGCTCCTAAGTGGTAGTACCGCTCCGGACCAAAATCTCGTGTTTTGCTCAGCGGAAGTAGGCACAAAAGTATTTTTTAGTACCGCTCGCAAGCAGTAGTATCGCTACCATTTGCGGTAGTACTGTGAGGTCGAGCGGTAGTACCGTGAGGATGAGCGGTACTACCGCTCCGAAGGTTCTTTTGGCCTTTTTGCCTCCTCGCTGTTATGTTTCAAAGGGGTACTACCGCCCTAGCGGTAGTACCGCTCCTTGGAGCGGTAGTACCGCTCTGTGCGGGCTATGAGCATAACGGTTGGATTCGGGAGCTCTTATAAAAGGGGGTCTTCTTCCCCATTCAACCTTATCCTTTGAGCTCGTGTTCTTCCCCCATTGTTGACCTTCTTCGAGCTTGCTAACTCTCAATCCCTCCATGTATTCTTGCTAGTTTTTAAGGGAAAAGAGAGAGGAGATCTAGATCCACATTTCCACCAATCACTTTCTCCTCTATGTGAGGGGAACACCTTGGATCTAGTTCTTGGAGTTCTTGGTATTCTCCTTCTTGTTCTTTCTCTCATTTTCCTCCCTAGCATTAGTTGCTTCGGTGGGATTTGAGAGAGAAGGACTTGGGCACTCCGTGTGCCCTTGCCATTGCATTTGGTGCATCGGTTTGAGTTCTCCACGGTGATACGTGGAAGTTACAAGTTGAGAAGCTTATTACTCTTGAGTGCTTGGTGCCCTTGAGCTTGTTCCTCTTGGGTGCTTGGGCGCCCTAGATGGTTGGTGGTGTTCGGAGCTCAATCATTATGGTGTAAAGCTCCGGGCAAGCGTGGGGGTCTCTAATTAGATTGTGGAGATCGCCCCGAGCAATTTGACGGGTACCGGTGACCGCCCCCAAGGGTTGCCAAAGTGTACGGGTTCGGTGACCGCCCCCAAGGGTCGCCATTTGTACGGGTTCGGTGACCGCCCTCAAGGGTCCCTTAGTGGAATCACGGCATCTTGCATTGTGCGAGGGCGTGAGGAGATTACGGTGGCCCTAATGGCTTCTTGGGGAGCATTGTGTCTCCACACCGCTCCAAACGGAGATTAGCATCCGCAAGGGTGTGAACTTCGGAATACATCATCGTCTCCGCGTGCCTCGGTTATCTCTTACCCGAGCCCCTTTACTTATGCACTTTACTTTATGATAGCCATATTGTTCTTTGTCATATACCTTGCTATCACATAGTTGCTTATCTTGCTTAGCATAAGTTGTTGGTGCACATAGGTGAGCCTAGTTGTTGTAGGTTTTGTGCTTGACAAATTAACCGCTAGGTTTATTCCGCATTTGTTCAAGCCTAAACCGTAATTATTTTAAAGCGCCTATTCACCCCCCCTCTAGGCGACATCCACGATCTCTCAGTGCCGCAGCCGAAGCCCGAGCCCGAGCCCATCGCGCGCTTATCCTGGAATGGAGTGGTGCGCGAGTGGGTGTCCGCGCCACCGGTTTGGTTGGGGGCGACGCCGACGCAGGAGCAGGCGTACCTCGAGATGTGGTGCCAGCGTCGGCTGGCAGAGGAGCGCCTTGACGGCGAGTACGAGGAGATGCTCGAGCGCGACCTCGAGGAGGAGGCGCGCCAGGCCGCGGCTGCATAGGCAGGCGCATACCCCCCCGCCCCGGCACTGCCTGCACCGGCACAGCCCGACATGACGTCGCTCTGGAACACGGCGTTCGCCTGGGCCGAGCCGGCGCCGACGCTCATCGACCTCACGGACCCCGAGGACGACGACGACAACGCCTAGGGCAGTGCGCCGCCTCATAGTTTATTAGGCTGTTTTTTAATGCAAATGTGGACGCGTGGACTCTCGCCGGCCTTCGTGGCCGGCTTTAATGTTTAACTAATGTTGTTTTTCTTTTTTTTAATATGCACGCGTTCATTTTTTTGGCGCCGTCAAAATGGGTCTCAGGTCAGCGTTGGGCGCACGCGCCGACGCTCATCGACTTCACGGACCCTGAGAACGACGACGACTATGCCTAGAGCAGCGCGCCGCCTTGTAGTTTATTAGGTTGTTTTTTAATGCAAATGTGGACGCGTGGACTCTCGCCGGCCTTCGTGACCGGCTTTAATGTTTAATTAATGTTGTTTTTCTTTTTTTAATATGCATGAGTTCATTTTTTTAGCGCCGTCAAAATGGATCTCAGGTCAGCGTTGGACGCACGCGTCGACCCAAATGCGAAAGCGTGTATCCGTGTCCGTCTGGCCGACCCAAACGGACCGTCCGTTTGGGTCGGCCCGTTGGAGTTGCTCTAACGTACAGTAGTAGGATTGGTTGTAAAAATCGCAAGCAAAGTGGCAGCAGTCCTGCTAAACGGCTGAAGTAAAGCTGTAGCTAGTGCTCTTCGTACGCTGTTTTTTTTTTTTGGTTTGTTCCCTGGTTGGCTGTGGATGGCTTGGCCGCGTGAAAGCCAGCCACCATTGGTGTGGGTCAAAGCTCTCCCCGCCATGTCGGTCATGCGGTTGGAGGCCGCTTTCGCTCCCTTGTACGCCGCGGGGTCTGCTGTCCTCACCAGCCCAGCCACAGCCAAATGCCAATGCAACGTCGGCCAAATCAGAGGCGTTTCCCCACAAGAAAAAGACAATAAAAATGTCAATAAAAAAATCAGTATTCCTACTGTATCTGCAATACACCGGCTCTGGCGGATCGAACCGAACGTCAGTACTGTACTACTCCATCCGTAAAAAAATATAAGAGTGTTTAGATCACTGTTTAACTGATCTAAGCGCTCTTATATTTCTTTATAAAGGGAGTAGCAAACAGTAGAGGTTGGTTAAATTCTCGTAAAAAGAAATCTCTACTCTGATTAGGACAAGCAAGTGAGCAGGCGCTGATTGGCGGATCCAGGCCGAGAGGGGAGGCCGGGTCAACACTTGCGCCGCGTGTGGGATTGAGATTGAGATTGAGATTGGATTGGACCTAACCTTCCCGGGCTAGCTATACTTGAATCTACCGGGCGTCTGGTTTCCGGGAATCTTTCTTGCCCAGACGCAGACCGTGATGTGCTGTGCTGTGCTGAGCATGCACTTGCAAGCAGATCGCATCGTGGTTGCGTGCCCGCCTAACATTTTTCTAACCCAGGCTGCTCATCTTTGTTTAACCTCTAGCTCGATTTGGCCTGGACCGACCCAGCCAAGCAATTAAGTAGAGGGGTTTGGTCAAACTCAACGGTGCATGCCAATGCCATCGAACGGAGCAGTGGTGCGTGTCCACGAGGAAGGACAGGTACGGTGAGGAACGCACAGGCACCGGAGTTGGGTGCGGTGTCGCGTCTCGGGTCCATGACGCCGGCCGGATCCCGGACGTGACGGCTGGAACGAACTTGGCCTAACTTCCTGCACCTGCACCTCCAACTCAAGAGTACCTCCAAAGAGTACACACAGCGGCGAGGCTTCAATGGCTAGCGCCCGTCCGTGTCGTCCGGTCCATCAGTCCATTCCGAGTCGGCTTCAGTGACTGAGGCCAACTCCACCGCGCGACCCTATTCTGTTCGCCCCCGTCCGTTTAAAGTAAAAGAGACAAAAAGGCGGCCCAGCGCGCGACATCAAACGGACAAATGTCCGGATTCGGTCCGTTCTCGACCCATTTCTTGCCCAAACTTGCGCTCGGTTTGGGGTGAAACGGAGAGCGCGCGGACGGGCGGGACGCGCACGCTTGTCCTTCCCTGGCCCGCCCGTC
>NC_041383.1:693631560-693634068 GCF_002162155.2 Triticum dicoccoides | reverse complement strand
CCCAAACCCTTCCATGTCCCTCCCGCCGCCCCCTCTCTCCCCCGTCCATGGCCGACGCCACCATCACTAGTCAAATACTACTAGCATGTTGGTGCAGTTTGAATTCTACTCCCTCCGTAAAGAAATGTAAGAGCATTTAGATTACTAAAGTAGTGATCTAAACACTCTTATATTTGTTTACAGAGGGAGTACTAGCCAAATACTCTATGGATGGATCCGATTCGAGACTTCAATCATGCGCGGGGCAGTTGACCAGTCGTACTTTACACGGTACGAGTGTGGCGTCAAATTAAGGCTCACGTGATCTCCTTTTACCACACCGTGCACATCAGCCCGTCTTACTCCTACTAAGGCTCAAAAGAAGACGCGAGAGAAGTTTGGTCAAACTCAACGGTACAAACGAGAGCTCCTATGATTTTCAGGTAAAAAAAAAAGAGCTCCGATGATCTCCATGCCAGTTTTTTTTAAATAAATAAATTGAGGAGCAGAGTTCCCAGTTTCATTTCATTCGAAATTAAATTGACAAGTGATAACACAGCTTGTCGGTGCTGACCCCTCGGAAACAAAAGGCTCAGCAATATAAACAATCAGCGCCGAGCGATCTCCATCCGCGCTCCGGGTGGTGGTGGTGGTGGTGGTGGTGCGTGTCCACACTGATACAGTACCCTGTTGCGCATTTAAAAATGTTCGAAAAAATCCGAAAATAATTTAGTGCATGGACACAACATTAGTTTGATGAATGTTGTCACAAAAATTCAAATCAAAATTAGAAATTGCTCGAGATAGAAAAGTGACAAATTTGACATTGACGTGCAAATGGGCCAAAACTAAAGTCAAACTTGTGTTATGTACAACTTAATGTTAAATTTGTCATTTTTTATCTCAAGCCAAATGCTCCGGTGCACTAGATACACCCCCTCCCAGATGTGGCAGCTAAAATACAAAACAGGAATTTTAAGTGGTAAGTTAACATGAGTCGTTAATTTGGCCCCAATCCAATGGCTCGTATGTGGTATTACCTCTCGAGAGGTAAGGGCATCTCCAAAGCCAACCCTCAAAGCGCCCGTATCCGTTCGGACGCATCTGACCCCGCAGGCCATCCAACGACAACCTCATTAGTCCGCGGAGCAGTCCAAACTGTCATTTTTTCATAAACCAAAACCAAACCAGGGAGCATCGCGGGAGTCCGGATATCAGCCACGTAGGACTCTGACATCCCAGGCCCACCCAAAACTAAGTCGGAGCTCGCAATTTTCTAGCTGGTTGCACTATTTCCGCGGTAGAATCCTCCACACTTCTCTTCCCTCCCATCGCTCTCCACCCAATTCCCGCCGCCGCCGACGCATGGACCTGTACGAGAAGTTGCCAGAGACGGCGGTGGAGGAAGATTCGGCGATCACGCTCGCCTGGAAGATCAACTCAAAAACACTGCAAGATCGCTGCCTCAAAGTGAAGGCAAAGGCGACGGCGGTCAAGAAGCAGAAGGCATGCGGAGGCAGTGGACGTGCAGGCGGCGGACGTGGTGCAGGGCGGAGTCTGGGAAGCGGGGCCCCGATGCCCTCGCCGACCATACAGATGCTGCCCTGGCAGTTTTGGTGGGATTCTTTAACCTTCCACAAAAAATTGAAAGAAAGTTGAATATTACTGAGAATCAACTAATTATAGAAAAAGACTTATATAGTGTATTTTCAATCGCTAGATACCAAGCTACAAAATCCTTGTCTTCCTTTAACGCAATATATGAACAATTATCTCTAATTTAATTTTCATTGAAGTATAGTATCCCTCCAAGGGTTCTTCTAAAGAACAATGATGTCATCTTTTTTTTCCGAACACAGCAATCAAAGTAATACTCTTTCCGTCCCTAATTACTTGTCGTAAAAATGATAAAAATGAATGTATCTAGAACTAAAAATACGTCTAGATACATCCATTTCCGCGATAAGTAATTCCGGACGGAGGGGATATTTCATGTAAAACAATGGTCATCGAGAAATAAGAGATCCAGTGAACCTCCCGGCTCCTCACCGCTTTGGGATTCCTGGCCGTTGGATCTGTCTGTTTGATGCGATTTGAACCGTCCGATCTCGCCCCGGATTGATCTCAGCCGCTGGATCGAACCGATGACACTATTGCAATGAATAGTTACATCTCGTTCCTGCCACCGCGTGTAAATTCTTGCCCCCACCGGAGTATTTTGGTCATTTCGCATAGGAGGGTATAAAACGGGGGCGCTGCCGTGGGATGACCTAGTCGCCTCCTCCCCCCCGCACTCGAGCCTCCCCCGCACCCAGCTCCTGTCGCCTCGCCTCTCTCTCTTCCTCCCTCCCGCCTCTCTCTCCCCCACCAAATCCTAACCCGCGCCCGCCTCCCTGCCTTGCCGCCGCCGTCGCTTGCCGAGGCACCCATCCACGACCTTGCGCTGCCCCCTCCCATCTCTCCCTCGCATTGGCTGCCGCGCCCTCTCCTTCTCTGCGCTGCCTCGAAGAAGCATTGGCTCGAGAGTGG
>NC_041383.1:693601988-693631330 GCF_002162155.2 Triticum dicoccoides | reverse complement strand
CTCGCCCTCGCCCTGCCGCCGCCGCCGCTCGCCTTGGCACCCATCCCCGGCCTCACGCGCCCATCTAGATAGATGGGGGCCGCGCGCGACGAGGCCGGCGTGCCATCGTCTCGCGGCGGCCGAGCCGCCGGAGGGGAAGAAGAGGAAGCGGAAGGCCGCCAGCGCGCTGGTGGTGTCCGAGAAGAAGAGCAGGAAGCCGCCCTTCACCCCCAGCAAGGACCCCATCCGCCGCCTCACGCAGATGGCCTCGCTCGCCACGGCGCTCACGGCCACCAGCGCCGTCTTCAACAACGACCTCACCTACGTGCCCGACATGGCGCCCCGGTCCGCCAACCAATCCGCCCTCCTGGCAAGAGGGATGCAGGTCAGACGCTTCCTCCAATTCCACCACCCGATCTCCATTAAATTCAGTGTCACGACGCCATTTCAGTTTTACCGAAGCTTGGGTGCCATCTCATTTCAGGTGCTGCCAAGGGGGGATGCAGAGACATTGAGCCTATGCAAGAGGATGATGGAGCAAGGGGCCTCTCCTTGGTCGTCTTCAATCCGGTGGAAGGGTTAGTATTGTCTGCACAATTCGCTGCTCATTTCTGATCTTGTTCTTAAGAATCATTCAGGCACTGATTATTGTGTGGAATTTCTTGGACAGATTCATGGTCGAGGCAGACAGGCACATCAAGGATCTGACCATCATCACCAAGTACGTTGGCGAGCTTGACTACCTTCGAAACTGTGAGCACGACGACGGCGACAGCATGATGACTCTGCTCTTCGCCGAGCCGCCATCCAAGAGCCTCGTCATCTGCCCCGACAAGCGAAGCAACATTGCACGGTTCATCAACGGGATAAACAACCGTAAGCATTCTCTTCCTCTGATCACCGTGCATTTTATGCATTGATCGGAACCATGTCTGAAAAATTTGCGTGATGATGACCATTGCAGGGAAGGCAGGAAGAAGCAGAACCTCAAGTGCATGCGGTTCGCAATCGACAGTGAATCCATTGTCTCCTGGTGGCCAACAGGGACATCTCCAAGGGGGAGAGGTCGTACTACGACTACAACGGTGACGAGCACAAGTACCCAACTCACCATTTTGTATGACACATGAGCTGATGTTTAGTCCTTATTTTCATTTATCTGTGCTGATGATTGTGCTGATCCATTCCCCCAAAAGTCAACATGTACAGTCATCTAATTAGTTGATATATCTAGAATTTTCACCTGGAAAAAGGAAAAAGGGGAATTGTAAACATTGTATATCCAATGGAATGGAATGCAACGGCAAAGGGGTTGTTCTGTTCATGCATGTTTCTGCTGTAATTGCACTTTGTCAATGTTTTTGTTCGTTTAACCATTTTGAAAGAATGGGTTGTTCTGTTCATGCCTCTTTATATTCACGTGCTAAAATCACTTGTACATATACCACTTTAGCTCCATCATCTTTCAAAATGGTTAATCGTATCTTGTTGCCTGCCGTTTTGTGGGCAAGGCGCGGCAAGCCGCGCCACCGTGCCAGAATGCCAATGATTAAAGTTGTGTGCAGTGAACGTGTCTGAGAGGACCAAAACAATAGGTAACCCACTGACATTACATAATAAGTAAAATCTAGTAGTATTTGGAGCACAACGAAATGTAGTTGTGATGAGATCTTATTATCAGTATTCATCGGAAAAGAGTATGTAATATGATGTGTCTAATTCTCACCTTTCCTCCAAGATCATCCTCTCCTAATATGCTGATTGGCTTATGTGCCACCCTTTTTTTTATTGAGTACACGCGGAATGGGAGATATATAGGGGAAGAACAAAGGATGTCGTGTACTCCCGATCTGATGCCACCAAAATTGAGTTGGTTTGTACTCTCTCCCTCCACCCCATGTATGTAGTTGTTGTTTTCCTCTCTGATTGTTTTGTGCTAGGTCTCCCTCTTCTCTGAATACTTATATTGCATATGCTTAATCCGCTGATGTGTGTTATGTTGTTTGTAGTTCCTTCCTGGGCTCCTAACTAGTCTGCATTGATATTATTTATTAGTATTTTGTGCTACACCAGAATTAGTGCTTAGCGAGCTCTGTTCATTGTTTACGTTGTTTTCCCTTTGGACCTTAAGCATTCTTGAGAAAGATTAACACATAAAATTACTATATTTGGATTGCACCCCCTGATATAATTTGTCTTTAAATATTTCTTTTTTATTTAATTTTTAGTGTATGATAAAATCATGAAAAAAAGTTTGACATAGTAGTTTAACAGGATAGTTTTCATTGCTGTGAAGTAAAGAAACAGAGAAGGTGTGTTATGTATATGCCATATTTTCCTTTGTTGGAAATATGCCCTAGAGGCAATAATAAATTAGTTATTATTATATTTCCTTGTTCATGATAATCGTTTATTATCCATGCTATATTTGTATTGATAGGAAACTCAGATACATGTGTGGGTACATAGACAACACCATGTCCCTAGTAAGCCTCTAGTTGACTAGCTCGTTGATCAATAGATGGTTACGGTTTCCTGACCATGGACATTGGATGTCGTTGATAACGGGATCACATCATTAGGAGAATGATGTGATGGACAAGACCCAATCCTAAGCCTAGCACAAAGATCGTAGTTCGTATGCTAAAGCTTTTCTAATGTCAAGTATCTTTTCCTTAGACCATGAGATTGTGCAACTCCCGGATACCGTAGGAATACTTTGGGTGTACCAAACGTCACAACGTAACTGGGTGGCTATAAAGGTGCACTACAGGTATCTCCGAAAGTGTCTGTTGGGTTGGCACGAATCGAGACTGGGATTTGTCACTCTGTGTAAACGGAGAGGTATCTCTGGGCCCACTCGGTAGGACATCATCATAATGTGCACAAGTGACCAAGGGGTTGATCACGGGATGATGTGTTACGGAACGAGTAAGAGACTTGTCGGTAACGAGATTGAACAAGGTATCGGGATACCGACGATCGAATCTCGGGCAAGTACAATACCGCTAGACAAAGGGAATTGTATACGGGATCGATTGAGTTCTTGACATCGTGGTTCATCCGATGAGATCATCGTGGAACATGTGGGAGCCAACATGGGTATCCAGATCCCGCTGTTGGTTATTGACCGGAGAGCGTCTCGGTCATGTCTGCATGGTTCCTGAACCCGTAGGGTCTACACACTTAAGGTTCGATGACGCTAGGGTTATAAAGGAAGTTTGTATGTGGTTACCGAATGTTGTTAGGACTCCCGGATGAGATCCCGGATGTCATGAGGAGTTCCGGAATGGTCCGGAGGTAAAGATTTATATATGGGAAGTCCTGTTTTGGTCACCGGAAAAGTTTCGGGGTTTTCCGGTAACGTACCGGGACCACCGGGAGGGTCCCGGGGGTCCACCAAGTGGGGCCACCAACCCCGGAGGGCTGCATGGGCCAAGTGTGGGAGGGGACCAGCCCCAGGTGGGCTGGTGCGCCCCCCCACAGGGCCCAAGGCGCAGGGAAGTGGGGGAAGGGGGCAAACCCTAGGGCAGATGGGCCCTAAGGCCCACCCTAGGTGCGCCTTCCCCCCCTCTCCCCTTCTGGCCGCCACCCAGATGGGATCTGGGGGCTGCCGCCACCCCTGGGGAGGGAACCCTAGAGGGGGCGCAGCCCCCTCCCCTCCCCCTATAAATACTTGAGGTGTGGGGGCTGCCCAACACATGAGAATCTCTCCCTCTTGGCGCAGCCCTACCTCTCTTACTCCTCCTCTCCCGCGGTGCTTGGCGAAGCCCTGCTGGACTACCACGCTCCTCCATCACCACCACGTCGTTGTGCTGCTGCTGGATGGAGTCTTCCTCAACCTCTCCCTCTTCCCTTGCTGGATCAAGGCATGGGAGACGTCACCGGGATGTACGTGTGTTGAACGCGGAGGTGCCGTCCGTTCGGCACTAGGATCTCCGGTGATTTGGATCACGACGAGTACGACTCCTTCAACCCCGTTCTCTTGAACGCTTCTGCTTAGCGATCTACAAGGGTATGTAGATGCACTCTCCTTCCCCTCGTTGCTGGTTTCTCCATAGATAGATCTTGGTGACACGTAGGAAAATTTTGAATTTCTGCTACGTTCCCCAACAGTGGCATCATGAGCTAGGTCTATTGCGTAGATTCTTTGCACGATGTCACATCCCTAGCTTTTGGTAATGCTCTGAGCTAGCTAGTCATGTGTTGCATCATGTTTAAATTTTGCCTAAAATTGAAATGGGGATGTTCAAACCCTAGCATTAAATCAACTCAACTAGGGTAAGTTAAAATATTTTCAATAACCCAGAATGCCCTTTGGAAATGTTCATAATTTCTGTTAAAGGTGAAAACCTCTTCCAAAAATGTTGAACATATTTATAGGCTATTCCTGGGATTTTTGAATTAAATTATATAGTATTTGCATTTGGGCATTTAATTGCTAATAATATTTTAAATGCTCAAATAATCACAAACTGAAATGTTTACTGTTGGAAATATTCCAAACAGTGGCCACAGTCAGTTGCATGATTATTTGGAAATGCTCTGGCATTTTTAATAAATCCAAACACAATTACAGAAAATAGAAAACAGTAACTAAAATAGAAATAAAAGAAAAGAGAAGAAGTACCTGGCGCTCACCTGTGCTGGCCCAGCCTCCCCTGTGCAGCCCACCAGAACCAGCCCAGCCAGCCCAGCTCCCCACCGTCTTCAACCTCTGCCAGTAGGCAGAGGCGTGTCGACGCGCCTGCGCGCGAGCGCCACGCCACCAGGCTGCCTGCCTGCGTCCGAGGACAGCGCGACGCCGCGAATCCCCTCCTCGGTGCCGTTCCAGTCCGTCCGACTCGCTCACTCGATCCCCTGTCCTCTCCCTCGCCTCCAGTCCCTTCCTCGAGCGCGACCGAACGTAGCCGTCGCCTCCGATGACGAGCACCGTAGCCATCATGCACCCTAGGCCTCGCCCCGGTCCAGCTGCTGAGAGAAGGTCTTCCTCATCTGCGCGCTCAAGATCAGAAGCCCGGGGCGCACTGCATCGCCGTCAGCATCATCGTCTTCCTCGCCGGCAACCATGGATCCCCGCCGTCGATTCGCGCCAAAGAGGGCCTCCCCGAGCCGTCCGAGCTGCTCAACGACTCCGCTGTGAGGACTCCTTCGTTTTCCCCCTCCTCTCCTGCTCGTTCCCGTGCCGTAGCCGCCATCCCCGCAAGCACCGAGCTCCGGCCATCGCCATTGCCGGCGAACCTCGCGCCTCGGAGCTCTTCCACTCATTTTAGTAGCTCCCGCGTGCTCGCCCAGTCCCTAGGATCCCGATGCGCCTCTCTGCTTACTGGCTAATGCGCTGCAGCCCTCGCGCCCGTGCAGCCGTAGCTCCGGCAGCCGCCCGGCCCGTCACCACCGCCCCTACACGCTGCCCCAGCACACACCGCGGTCACCACTGGATGCGCCGCATCGCGGGCTTTCTAGCGCGCCTAGCCGCAGCTCGAATCGTGCTCTGTGGGCGATTCCCGAGCCCCCGCCGCGTCTGGTCGTTGCCGGCGGCTAGACGCCGGCGGGTTAGGCCCCGCTGACCAGGGGTTTGACCCCCCCTGGGTCGATGACAGGTGGGGCCAGCCCCCCTGCTAATTAGTTTAGCCTATTTTAACTAATTACCCCCTCTGCTGACACTGACATGCGGGCCCCGGCTCTAATTAAATTAGGTTAGTTAGTTAGTCACTGACCAGTGGACCCCACTGGTCAGGTTTGACCTGGAGGCGCCCTGTTGACCTGCTGACGTCAAGGTGATGTCATGCTGACGCATTAAATGATTTTCTGGATTTAAAATAATCAGAATATTCCAGAAAATTGTAAAAACTTCTAAAATTCATAGAAAATTAACCGTAACTCCAAATTAAATAATTTATATATGAAAAATTATCAGAAAAATTCAAGGAATCCACCTGTACCATTTTCATGCATGTTAGAACAACTTATCACTACTGTTTAGGGCAAATGAAGTGAATGACATTTGAATAATCACATATGGAGTTTGAATTTGAATCTTGTATTCAAACCAACTTCATTTAACTTGTTGCTAGATGCATTAGCCCAAAACACATTCATTTTGCTATGTCATGATCATGCATCATATTGTGCATTGCATTGATTGTGTTCCTTTCTGTGTTGCCGGTATTTGTCCCCTCTCGATAGACGTGATACCGATGATGTGATCGTTGACACTGATGAAGACCCAATGTTATCTTCAGAAGTGCCAGACAAGCAAAACCCCCTTGTTCATTCCGATACAATCCCACTCTCTCGCTCCTGCTCTCTTTTACTGCATTAGGACAACAACGATTCATCTGTTACCTGCTGCGGTAGCTGAACCCCTTTATCCTTTGCATGACCTGTCATTCCACAGTAAATAGATGAAACCCACTAGTATGAGTAGGAGTTGTTTGAGCCCTGTTGTGCCTACTATTCATGTTTGTTTGTCATGCCTGCTACTGCTTAGAGTTGAGTCAGGTCTGATTCATCGAGGATGAATCAGGGGTGTGTGAACATGTCCTACGGTGTGTGAGCTAAGCGTGTGAACACGATTTGGTAAAGGTAGCGGTGAGAGGCCATGTAGGAGTACATGGTGGGTTGTCTCATTGCAGCCGTCCTCAGGAACTGAGTTCTGTGTTTGTGATCCATGATTCAGCTACTACCACGCATTGGGCCCGAAACCAATGGACCCTCTCGGCTTCTTGATCACCCTTGTCCTCTGTCCAGGAGTTGCAAGTAGTTTCTGGTGTTTGTAGTATGCTGGAGGCCGTGCGCAGCGCTGACCGTAGGGGTGGGCTGTGATGCGGTAGGCACGTGGCACGGTGTACCGGGCGCCCGTTTGGTGTCTCGGGAACCCTGTTCACATCGTTTGGGGCTGTGAGCGAAACTCCGGCCGGATCTCCTCATGGATGGAACCCAAATAGGCGATAAACCTGGACTAGAGACTTAGGTGATTAGGTAGGTCGTGGCCGACACCCACGTTGGGCTTCCGCTTGAAGGTTGCCGAGTACATGTCGTGTAAACGGCGGTAAATGGTGAGAGCGTGTGTGAAGAAGTACACCCCTGCAGGGTTAATATGATCTATTCGAATAGCCGTGTCCGCGGAAAAGGACTTCTGGGTTGCTTATATCAGTTCATAGACAAGTGAAAGTGGATACTCTAAAATACGCAAGATAAGCGTGAGTGCTATGGATGGCGTTCTCGTAGGGAGACGGGAGCGATTCCATAGTGGTGTATTGATATGGTGAATATGTGGACTCGTGTGCGCCACCTCAAAAGAGTTACTTGCAGTCGTAGTTAGGATAGCCACCGAGTCAAAGCTGGCTTGCTGCAGTTAAACCCCACCATCCCTTTGTTGATAATGATGCATATGTAGTTAGTTCTGATGTAAGTCTTGCTGGGTACATTTGTACTCACGTTTGCATATTTTATGTTTTGCAGAGAGACTTCAGTCTCATTAGTAGTTCCGCTTGGACTTCGACGTTTAGCTTGTTACCTCAGCTACGATCTTGTGCCCTCGGCAGGATCTGATAGATAGTCAGGCTTCTCAGCCTTTTTCATTTATAGATGTCTGTACTCAGACATGATAGCTTCCGCTTGTGCTTTGAATTGTATGCTCTGATTGTTGGGTCGTGAGACCCATGTTTGTAATATCTCGCTCCTCGGAGCCTAATGAATAAATACTTGAGTCGTAGAGTCATTTTGTGATGCCATGTTGTATTGCACATATCGAGCATATTGTGTGTATGTTATTGAAATGCTTGGTATGTGTGGGATCTGACCATCTAGTTGTTTATCTTTAGTAGCCTCTCTTACCGGGAAATGTCTCCTAGTGTTTCCACTGAGCCATGGTAACTTGCTACTGCTCCGGAACACTTAGGCTGGCCGGCATGTGTCCTTCTTCGTTCCTGTGTCTGTCCCTTCGGGGAAATGTCACGCTTTGAGTACCGGAGTCCTGTTAGCCCGCTACAGCCCGGTTTACCGGAGTCCTGCTAGCCCAGTGCTACAGCCCGGACCCACTTGCTGATGACCGACACGTTCGAAGCTGGGTCATGGATGCCTGTCCCTGTAAGTCTGTGCCACTTTGGGCTTACGACTAGTCATGTTAGCCCGGGCTCCTTATCATATGGATGCTAGCGACACTATCATATACGTGAGCCAAAAGGCGCAAACGGTCCCGGGCAAAGGTAAGGCGACACCCGTGGGGATACCGTGCGTGAGGCCGCAAAGTAATATGAGGTGTTACCGGCTAGATCGATGTGACATCGAGTCGGGGTCCTGACAGCGTTGGTATCAGAGCTTGACTGCCTGTAGGATTACCAAGCCAAACTGGTCGAAGTTGAGTCTAGAAATTCTTTAGTTATATAAGGGAATTGATTGTGGGATGGAACGTAGGGCTCTTTTACTCCTTATACCTCATGGCCTTCTGATCTGAGTCATCATCTTCTCTTCTACGGGGATTAAGAACTAGGCTATCTCTTCTTTCTATTAGGATCACGTGTTACTAATCCGTAGACTTATAGATTGTTGGACTTAAGCCTCGTTTCAGTTCCTATTACTACCGTATGTTAAATTGTTGATCTCGAAACCTTGATATCGTGCTTCTGAGTGGTTATGCCACCATTTTGTGAATGTCTCAAATCTTTTCTGAGCATTTACAGCCGTTATGCTGTCCGAGTCATCCCAGGTTTCTAAATAGTCTGAAGCATTTGCAAAATTCCTTCCTCCCATTCCGATGTTCCTTTGGGCCAGATTAACCACACTAATCGGTGAGTTGAGGTAAATTATTGCCTTGACATATATGTTGGAGCTATTATTATGACCCTAGGTGTTTTAGGGAGTCACCTAGTAATCTAGCAATGTTTTGTGTCCTAGTGTGAAGATTCTGGCTTTTATTCTCGAAAGCATCCCATGATGCCACTTAGTAGTAGGTATTCTATTCCTTGGGCTTTGAACCTGAGATTCACTCTACTTACTTCATGTTGATAGTGTTTGCTAGTTCCTTTAGGATATTAGTAACCTTTGCGATAGTCCTTGAAGTCCGTGGTATCTTCTTCTTCCAAATACCATGAACTACTTATGGCAGAAGTTCCTCGTTGAACTGAAATATCACAACAGGATTATTCTTGATGAGTCCTCCGTTATATATTGTGACTCTGCCAGTTCTACTTTTCTGCATGGGTTATCCGGAAGAAACATGTGGAATTCGTTCGACATGCTAAACCATGCATCCACAACTCAGAAAGTTATATGTTCCTTTGAGTTGTTCTCTTTAGTTGCATTCTGACCCTCGTCTATCAATTGATAGTCAAGAGTATGCGTGCGTTCGTTTATCGATGCCTATTACTCTTGTGGTCTGTCAAGCCATTCTATTCCGGAATGACTAGGAGAAACAGACTCCAGTACCTCTTCCATATCTAGGATTGGGTCAAAGTAGTTGTATTCCGCAGATCAAATGCCGATCCAGCTTTTGGTTCTGCTCTACCTTGGAGTATTACATATTTTATATCGAGATTGTTATAGGAATTGCACACCACCCTATGAACTCTTGGTACAGTGATACTTCTTGCCATCGTTGTTCATCCCTCGGTTCCTGCGTTATTGTAACCGGAATGTCGACAAGTGAATCGTGATGTGTGAAATCAATACTCCTAGCAACCTTGTTGCTGGGTAGTTAAAGGACAATAATTTCATTCTTAGTGTGTTGGTTATTGAATCATCCTTCTAAGACTGATCGTGCTACCTAGTTCTTATTTCGGTGCACCCTTCGATTGATGAATTAGGATCTTGTCAAGCCCTCGCTCACTTGATCATATCATCTTGCCCCGAAAAGCAAGATTGTTCTCGAGCTTAGTAACATATCGGTGGTTCGTGATTTTCCGAAGATCTTCTCGGAAGTACTATCAGGTTGTCACCTGACCGCTATGTTGAGCTCGTGATCAAGTTGGTTTATTGTAAACCACCCTTTCTCCAAGAATCTGTGTTGGATATCCCTGAGCTAGTTGGTTAAGTTAGACAACGACTTGGAGAGTTGGAAGATAAAAGCTTGCCTGACTTAGTTCGTTCCAAAGGGATATTCTTGTGTAGTGTGTGTTGAAGAAAGATGATATCTTCATCGATTGGTCCCTGTGATCAGTTGCTGGATCTATTGTCTTATCAATCCTTTGATTTGAGTGTGGGCTATCGTCAAATCAAATCAGAACCAACGATATTCGTAATGTTCTCTTACTCGTGGTTGATTCCTCGAGCATACACCGTTATATCTTTGGTCTGACCAATGCTATCACCGTGTTCACTTAACTATGGAATTCCTTTTAAAAGGAAACCTAGATGAATTGTTGTTGAGCCCATTGACAACATCCTTATTCCCTCCATGATTTTGTTGAACATTAAGTTAGTGTTGGAAACTTTTGAAAGCATTTCTTCATGCTAGTTCATGGAGCAAATGTTCGGATGTAAGAAGTGACTTCCGTTAATTCATGTGCATCTGATGCAAGTTGCCGCCGTGGATTCGAGAAAGTCAATGTTGTTTCCTCTGGAATCATCCCAAGTCAGTCATGCATACGTGCGAAGTATTCTGTGGTCTGGAGATTTGCAACCTCCATTCTATATGTATATCCTAGCACACCAAGCCACTGATTGAGTTGTTCAAAGATAAAGGAGTCTGTCCAAGGTGAACTCTTTGGACTTCCACGCGTGGAGACTTCGATGTCATTAATGATGGTTCCCCCTCCTGAACTCGGTAGTGTTTTATTATAAGACTACTTCGTGGTCATGCTTGTCTGGGACAACGTGTTCACATGTTTGTAGCAGAACCAGCTCATGTTTTGGAGCTTACTATCGTAGTTCATTCCCCGAGAATCTCGCAACGTCATCTCGTCGATTTGTGTTGCAAACTTTTGTTTTCCTTCCCAGACTCGATGAGTCTGGAATATCCTGACACCAACCAGATCTGAATCTTAGGCAGATATGATGGGTTGGAACATTTCCCAAGAACTATAATATTGGTCTCTCGATAACCGGTAAGGTGGATGTCGTGGCCAACACACCCATCCGGTAGACCTATTATTATAGTATCTTATTTGATGGAATTGGCCACCTCCCCATAGGGATTTCGTAGGATTTACTCTCTAGTTGCCCCTATGGATCTTTGTGTTTCCGAAGTCCGACCTTTTTACTTGATGTTCTAGATATCAAACCATATCTATGGGTGGGTTACACTAGCACATCAAGGAGAACATTAGAAGCGGAGTGCTAAATGTCTCTCGGTCGATCATCCAGATTTTGTTCCTTGGCTTCGCTAAGGTGTAATCTGAGAAGGTGTTATCTTCCTTTGCATCTGCATCATCCATCATCACTCGTCATGATAGCAAGTTGTGTTGCCAGGATCCTTGACACGAATGTTGGTAAAATCTTGATGAATATGGAAATGCTCAAGTTCTTGAGAGCACGCACAAGCGCTACGTCTTATCATCGGCACTAGCTGGGATTGCCCCAGATTCTTCGGTTATGCTATAACCACTCCAACAGTGAATTCACTCTTTATTGTTGGGTTCTTCCCCAGTTACCAGAATCATTCCCAGCATTTGCATTTTGTTCCCAGCTTGCACCACCAATGTCCCCTCCATTTCCGGTGATAAGCAAAAATCATCCATTACGTTGTCTTCAACAAGGTAATCCACATCATCCAAGTTTGAGTATGCCATCCTACCGACCCCCTCCAAACGATCGCTCGAGAATTGTCTTAGGCTGGTTTAAAGAGTTTCAATGATCTCTGAATCAAAAGTAATTCTTTTTGCCACTTAAGGGAATATCTCTACGAGTCACGGTTCCGAAGGTGTCTCGTTGTGGTATCATGGCAACTCAACTCCTCGCTACGTTGACAATCGATTACCACCTTCTTAGGTGTGGAATTGTTGTCCACCTAGTGAACCTTCGTCATCCGTTTCTTTCCACCCCTCTTGATGTGTATCTCGTGTCTCAACCCGAGGGATGGTTCTATGTCCCATTTCGTGAGTTAATCCTGAGTTGCTCAACCTTCGAGTAGAACAATTCCTTTAGGGTCTTCCCTTTCCTCTCGTTGTCATGATTAGCTGGAGTTCTCAGAGCAAGATGACAAGGCAAAGATGGTGAACGAATCAACGTTCATTTGAAGTGCAACCGGGATCGTGAAGATTATACTAGTTTGCGTTTCCCCTTCATCCTACCCTACGCTTGAATCTCGAGACGAGATTCTTGTTTAGTGGGGGTGAGTTGTCACATCCCTAGCTTTTGGTAATGCTCTGAGCTAGCTAGTCATGTGTTGCATCATGTTTAAATTTTGCCTAAAATTGAAATGGGGATGTTCAAACCCTAGCATTAAATCAACTCAACTAGGGTAAGTTAAAATATTTTCAATAACCCAGAATGCCCTTTGGAAATGTTCATAATTTCTGTTAAAGGTGAAAACCTCTTCCAAAAATGTTGAACATATTTATAGGCTATTCCTGAGATTTTTGAATTAAATTATATAGTATTTGCATTTGGGCATTTAATTGCTAATAATATTTTAAATGCTCAAATAATCACAAACTGAAATGTTTACTGTTGGAAATATTCCAAACAGTGGCCACAGTCAGTTGCATGATTATTTGGAAATGCTCTGGCATTTTTAATAAATCCAAACACAATTACAGAAAATAGAAAACAGTAACTAAAATAGAAATAAAAGAAAAGAGAAGAAGTACCTGGCGCTCACCTGTGCTGGCCCAGCCTCCCCTGTGCAGCCCACCAGAACCAGCCCAGCCAGCCCAGCTCCCCACCGTCTTCAACCTCTGCCAGTAGGCAGAGGCGTGTCGACGCGCCTGCGCGCGAGCGCCACGCCACCAGGCTGCCTGCCTGCGTCCGAGGACAGCGCGACGCCGCGAATCCCCTCCTCGGTGCCGTTCCAGTCCGTCCGACTCGCTCACTCGATCCCCTGTCCTCTCCCTCGCCTCCAGTCCCTTCCTCGAGCGCGACCGAACGTAGCCGTCGCCGCCGATGACGAGCACCGTAGCCATCATGCACCCTAGGCCTCGCCCCGTGTCCAGCTGCTGAGAGAAGGTCTTCCTCATCTGCGCGCTCAAGATCAGAAGCCCGGGGCGCACTGCATCGCCGTCAGCATCATCGTCTTCCTCGCCGGCAACCATGGATCCCCGCCGTCGATTCGCGCCAAAGAGGGCCTCCCCGAGCCGTCCGAGCTGCTCAACGACTCCGCTGTGAGGACTCCTTCGTTTTCCCCCTCCTCTCCTGCTCGTTCCCGTGCCGTAGCCGCCATCCCTGCAAGCACCGAGCTCCGGCCATCGCCATTGCCGGCGAACCTCGCGCCTCGGAGCTCTTCCACTCATTTTAGTAGCTCCCGCGTGCTCGCCCAGTCCCTAGGATCCCGATGCGCCTCTCTGCTTACTGGCTAATGCGCTGCAGCCCTCGCGCCCGTGCAGCCGTAGCTCCGGCAGCCGCCCGGCCCGTCACCACCGCCCCTACACGCTGCCCCAGCACACACCGCGGTCACCACTGGATGCGCCGCATCGCGGGCTTTCTAGCGCGCCTAGCCGCAGCTCGAATCGTGCTCTGTGGGCGATTCCCGAGCCCCCGCCGCGTCTGGTCGTTGCCGGCGGCTAGACGCCGGCGGGTTAGGCCCCGCTGACCAGGGGTTTGACCCCCCCTGGGTCGATGACAGGTGGGGCCAGCCCCCCTGCTAATTAGTTTAGCCTATTTTAACTAATTACCCCCTCTGCTGACACTGACATGCGGGCCCCGGCTCTAATTAAATTAGGTTAGTTAGTTAGTCACTGACCAGTGGACCCCACTGGTCAGGTTTGACCTGGAGGCGCCCTGTTGACCTGCTGACGTCAAGGTGATGTCATGCTGACGCATTAAATGATTTTCTGGATTTAAAATAATCAGAATATTCCAGAAAATTGTAAAAACTTCTAAAATTCATAGAAAATTAACCGTAACTCCAAATTAAATAATTTATATATGAAAAATTATCAGAAAAATTCAAGGAATCCACCTGTACCATTTTCATGCATGTTAGAACAACTTATCACTACTGTTTAGGGCAAATGAAGTGAATGACATTTGAATAATCACATATGGAGTTTGAATTTGAATCTTGTATTCAAACCAACTTCATTTAACTTGTTGCTAGATGCATTAGCCCAAAACACATTCATTTTGCTATGTCATGATCATGCATCATATTGTGCATTGCATTGATTGTGTTCCTTTCTGTGTTGCCGGTATTTGTCCCCTCTCGATAGACGTGATACCGATGATGTGATCGTTGACACTGATGAAGACCCAATGTTATCTTCAGAAGTGCCAGGCAAGCAAAACCCCCTTGTTCATTCCGATACAATCCCACTCTCTCGCTCCTGCTCTCTTTTACTGCATTAGGACAACAATGATTCATCTGTTACCTGCTGCGGTAGCTGAACCCCTTTATCCTTTGCATGACCTGTCATTCCACAGTAAATAGATGAAACCCACTAGTATGAGTAGGAGTTGTTTGAGCCCTGTTGTGCCTACTCATTCATGTTTGTTTGTCATGCCTGCTACTGCTTAGAGTTGAGTCAGGTCTGATTCATCGAGGATGAATCAGGGGTGTGTGAACATGTCCTACGGTGTGTGAGCTAAGCGTGTGAACACGATTTGGTAAAGGTAGCGGTGAGAGGCCATGTAGGAGTACATGGTGGGTTGTCTCATTGCAGCCGTCCTCAGGAACTGAGTTCTGTGTTTGTGATCCATGATTCAGCTACTACCACGCATTGGGCTCGAAACCAATGGACCCTCTCGGCTTCTTGATCACCCTTGTCCTCTGTCCAGGAGTTGCAAGTAGTTTCTGGTGTTTGTAGTATGCTGGAGGCCGTGCGCAGCGCTGACCGTAGGGGTGGGCTGTGATGCGGTAGGCACGTGGCACGGTGTACCGGGCGCCCGTTTGGTGTCTCGGGAACCCTGTTCACATCGTTTGGGGCTGTGAGCGAAACTCCGGCCGGATCTCCTCATGGATGGAACCCGAATAGGCGATAAACCTGGACTAGAGACTTAGGTGATTAGGTAGGTCGTGGCCGACACCCACGTTGGGCTTCCGCTTGAAGGTTGCCGAGTACATGTCGTGTAAACGGCGGTAAGTGGTGAGAGCGTGTGTGAAGAAGTACACCCCTGCAGGGTTAATATGATCTATTCGAATAGCCGTGTCCGCGGAAAAGGACTTCTGGGTTGCTTATATCAGTTCATAGACAAGTGAAAGTGGATACTCTAAAATACGCAAGATAAGCGTGAGTGCTATGGATGGCGTTCTCGTAGGGAGACGGGAGCGATTCCATAGTGGTGTATTGATATGGTGAATATGTGGACTCGTGTGCGCCACCTCAAAAGAGTTACTTGCAGTCGTAGTTAGGATAGCCACCGAGTCAAAGCTGGCTTGCTGCAGTTAAACCCCACCATCCCTTTGTTGATAATGATGCATATGTAGTTAGTTCTGATGTAAGTCTTGCTGGGTACATTTGTACTCACGTTTGCATATTTTATGTTTTGCAGAGAGACTTCAGTCTCATTAGTAGTTCTGCTTGGACTTCGACGTTTAGCTTGTTACCTCAGCTACGATCTTGTGCCCTCGACAGGATCTGATAGATAGTCAGGCTTCTCAGCCTTTTTCATTTATAGATGTCTGTACTCAGACATGATAGCTTCCGCTTGTGCTTTGAATTGTATGCTCTGATTGTTGGGTCGTGAGACCCATGTTTGTAATATCTCGCTCCTCGGAGCCTAATGAATAAATACTTGAGTCGTAGAGTCATTTTGTGATGCCATGTTGTATTGCACATATCGAGCATATTGTGTGTATGTTATTGAAATGCTTGGTATGTGTGGGATCTGACCATCTAGTTGTTTATCTTTAGTAGCCTCTCTTACCGGGAAATGTCTCCTAGTGTTTCCACTGAGCCATGGTAACTTGCTACTGCTCCGGAACACTTAGGCTGGCCGGCATGTGTCCTTCTTCGTTCCTGTGTCTGTCCCTTCGGGGAAATGTCACGCTTTGAGTACCGGAGTCCTGTTAGCCCGCTACAGCCCGGTTTACCGGAGTCTTGCTAGCCCAGTGCTACAGCCCGGACCCACTTGCTGATGACCGACACGTTCGAAGCTGGGTCATGGATGCCTGTCCCTGTAAGTCTGTGCCACTTTGGGTTTACGACTAGTCATGTCAGCCCGGGCTCCTTATCATATGGATGCTAGCGACACTATCATATACGTGAGCCAAAAGGCGCAAACGGTCCCGGGCAAAGGTAAGGCGACACCCGTGGGGATACCGTGCGTGAGGCCGCAAAGTAATATGAGGTGTTACCGGCTAGATCGATGTGACATCGAGTCGGGGTCCTGACACACGAGTAGAGCACAAAGTAGTTGTGGGCGTTGATTTTGTTCAATATGCTTACCGTTACTAGTCCAATCTTGTTTCGACGGTATTGTGGGATGAAGCGGACCGGACCGACCTTACACGTACACTTACGTGAGACAAGTTCCACCGACTGACATGCACTTGGTGCATAAGGTGGCTAGCGGGTGCTAGTCTCTCCCACTTTAGTCAGAACGGATTCGATGAAAAGGGTCCTTATGAGGGGTAAATAGCAATTGGCATATCACGTTGTGGTTTTGCATAGGTAAGAAACGTTCTTGCTAGAAACCCATAGCAGCCACGTAAAACATGCAAACAACAATTAGAGGACGTCTAACTTGTTTTTGCAGGGTATGCTATGTGATGTGATATGGCCAAGAAGAATGTGATGAATATATGTGATGTATGAGATTGATCATGTTCTTGTAATAGGAATCACGACTTGCATGTCGATGAGTATGACAACCGGCAGGAGCCATAGGAGTTGTCTTTATTTATTGTATGACCTGCGTGTCATTGAACAACACCATGTAATTACTTTACTTTATTGCTAACCGGTAGCCATAGTAGTAGAAGTAATAAGTTGGCGAGACAACTTCATGGAGACACGATGATGGAGATCATGATGATGGAGATCATGGTGTCATGCCGGTGACGATGATGATCATGGAGCCCCGAAGATGGAGATCAAAAGGAGCAAAATGATATTGGCCATATCATGTCACTTTTTGATTGCATGTGATGTTTATCATGTTTATACATCTTATTTGCTTAGAACGACGGTAGTAAATAAGATGATCCCTCATTAAAATTTCAAGAAAGTGTTCCCCCTAACTGTGCACCGTTGCGAAAGTTCGTCGTTTCTAAGCACCACGTGATGATCGGGTGTGATGGATTCTTACGTTCACATACAACGGGTGGAAGACAGATTTAAACACGCGAAACACTTAGGTTGACTTGACGAGCCTAGTATGTACAGACATGGCCTCGGAACACAAGAGACCGAAAGGTCGAGCATGAGTCGTATAGTAGATACGATCAACATGAAGATGTTCACCGATGATGACTAGTCCGTCTCACGTGATGATCGGACACGGCCTAGTTGACTCGGATCATGTAATCACTTAGATGACTAGAGGGATGTCTATCTGAGTGGGAGTTCATAAGATGAACTTAATTATCCTGAACATAGTCAAAAGATCTTTGCAAATTATGTCGTAAGCTCGCGCTTTAGTTCCACTATTTAGATATGTTCCTAGAGAAAATATAGTTGAAAGTTGATAGTAGCGATTATGCGGACAGTAGAAAGCTTATGTCCTTAATGCACCGCTCAGTGTGCTGAACCCCAAAAGTTGTTTGTGGATGTTGCGAACATCGGACATACACGTTTTGATAACTACGTGATAGTTCAGTTAAATGGTTTAGAGTAGAGGCACCAAAGACGTTTTCGAAATGTCGCGAAACATATGAGATGTTTCGAGGGCTGAAATTGGGATTTCAGGCTCGTGCCCACGTCAAGAGGTATAAGACCTCCGACGATTTTCTTAGCCTGCAAACTAAGGGAGAAAAGCTCAATCATTGAGCTTGTGCTCAGATTGTCTAACTGCAGCAATCACTTGAATCCAGTGGGAGTTGATCTTCCAGATGAGATAGTGATGTTTCTCCAAAGTCATTGCCACCAAGCTGCTAGAGCTTCGTGATGAACTATAACATATCAGGGATAGATATGATGATCCTTGAAGTGTTGGCGATGTTTGACACCGCGAAAGTAGAAGTCAAGTAGGAGCATCAATTGTTGATGGTTGGTAAAACCACTAGTTTCAAGAAGGGCAAGGGCGACGAGGGATACTTCATGAAACGGCAAAACAGTTGCTGCTCTAGTGAAGAAACCCAAGGTTGAACCCAAACCCGAGACTAAGTGCTTCTGTAATGAGAGGAACGGACACTGAAGCAGAATTACCCTAGATACTTGGTAGATAAGAAGGCTGGCAAGGTCGATAGAAGTATATTGGATATACATTATGTTAATGTGTACTTTACTAGTACTCCTAGTAGCACCAGAGTATTAGATACCGGTTCGGTTGCTAAGTGTTAGTAACTTGAAATAAAAGAGCTACGGAATAAACGGAGACTAGCTAAAGGTGAGCTGACGATATGTGTTGGAAGTGTTTCCAAGTTTGATGTGATCAAACATCGCACGCTCCCTCTACCATCAAGATTAGTACTAAACCTGAATAATTGTCATTTGGTGTTTGCGTTGAACATAGACATAATTGGATTATGTCTATCGCTATACGGTTATTCATTTAAGGATAATAATGGTTACTCTATTTATTTGAATAATACCTTCAATGGTCTTGCACCTAAAGGAATGGTTTATTGAATCTCGATCGTAGTGATACACATTTTCATGCCAAAAGATATAACATAGTAATGATAGTACCACCTACTTGTGGCACTGCCATGTAAGTCATATTGGTATAATGCGCATGAAGAAGCTCCATGTTGATGGATCTTTGGACTCACTCGTTTTTTGAAAAGTTTGAGACATGCGAACCATGTCTATTGGTGTATATGCATGAAGAAACTCCATGCAGATGGATCATTTGGACTCACTTGATTTTGAATCACTTGAGATATGCAAATCATACCACATGGGCAAGATGACCGAAAAGCCTCGTTTTCAGTAAGATGGAACAAGATGGAAACTTGTTGGAAGTAACACATTTTGATGTGTGCAGTCCAATGAGTGCTGAGGCATGCAGTGAATATCGTTATGTTCTTACTTCACAGATGATTCGAGTAGATGTTGAGTATATTTACTTGATGAAACACAAGTCTGAATTATTGAATGGTTCAAGTAATTTCAGAGTGAAGTTGAAGATCATTGCGACAAGACGATAAAATGTCTATGATATGATCATAGAGATGAGTATCTGAGTTACGAGTTTGGCACACAATTAAGACATTGTGGAGATTGTTTCACAACGAATACCGCCTGGAACACCATAGTGTGATGGTGCGTCCGAACATCATAACTGCACCCTATTGGATATGGTGCATACCATGATGTCTCTTATCGAATTACCACTATCGTTCATGGGTTAGGCATTAGAGACAACCGCACTCACTTTAATAGGGCACCACGTAATTCCGTTGAGACGACACCGTTTGAACTATGGTTTGGAGAAACCTAAGTTGTCGTTTCTTAAAGGTTTGGGGCTGCGACGCTTATGTGAAAAGGTTTCAGGTTGATAAGCTCGAACCCAAAGCGGATAAAATGCATCTTCATAGGACACCCAAAACAGTTGGGTATACCTCCTAATTCAGATCCGAAAGCAATAGGGATTGTTTCTTGAACCGGGTCCTTTCTCGAGGAAAAGTTTGTCTCGAGAATTGAGTGGGAGGATGGTGGAGACTTGATGAGGTTATTGAACCATCAACCAGTGTGTAGCAGGGCACAGGAAGTTGTTCCTGTGGCACCTACATCAATTGAAGTGGAAGCTTATGATAGTGATCATGAAGTTTCGGATCAAGTCACTACCGTACCTCGTAGGGTGACAAGGATGCGTACTGCTTCAGAGTGGTACAGTAATCCTGTCTTGAAGGTCATGTTGCTAGACAACAATGAACCTACGAGCTATGGAGAAGCGATGGTGGGCCCATATTCCGACAAATGGTTAGAAGCCATGAAATCCGAGATAGGATCCATGTATCAGAACAAAGCATGGACTTTGGTGGACTTGCCCGATGATCGACAAGTCATTGAGATAAATGGATCTTTAAGAAGAAGGCAGACATGGACGGTAATGTCACCGTCTATGAAGCTCGACTTGTGGTGAAGAGTTTTTCACAAGTTCAAGGAGTTGACTACGATGAGATTTTCTCATCCGTAGCGATGCTTAAGTCCATCGGAATCATGTTAGCATTAGCTGCATTTATGAAATCTGGCAGATGGATGTCAAGACGAGTTTCCTTACCAGTTTTCGTAAGGAAAGGTTGTATGTGATACAATCAGAAAGGTTTTGTCGATCCTAAGGATGCTAAAAGGTATGCTAGCTCCAGCGATCCTTCTAAGGACTGGAGTAAGCATCTCGGAGTTGGAATATACACTTTGATAAGATGATCAAAGATTTTAGGTTTATACAAAGTTTATGAGAAACTTGTATTTCCAAAGAAGTGAGTGGGAGCACTATAGAATTTCTGATGAGTATATGTTGTTGACATATTGTTGATCAGAAATGATGTAGAATTTCTGGAAAGCATATAGGGTTATTTGAAATATGTTTTTCAAGGGAAAACCTGGATTAAGCTACTTGAACATTGAGCTCAAGATCTATAAGGATAGATCAAAACGCTTAATGGTACTTTCAAAAGAGCATATACCTTGACATGATCTTGAAGGTGTTCAAGATGGATCAGTCAAAGAAGGAGTTCTTGCCTGAGATGTAAGGTATGAAGTTAAGACTTAAAACTCGACCACAGCAGAAAAGAGAGAAAGGACGAAGGTCGTCCCCTATGCTTTAGACGTAGGCTCTACAGTATGCTATGCTGTGTACCGCACCTGATGTGTGCCTTGCCACATGTCTAACAAGAGGGTACAAAGGTGATCAAGGAGTGGATCACTAGATAGCGGTCAAAATTATCCTTAGAGGAATAAGGATATGTTTCTCGATTATGGAGGTGATAAAGAGTTCGGCGTAAAGGGTTACGACGATGCAAGCTTTAACACCTATCTGAATGACTCTGAGTAGCAAACCAGATACGTATAGTGGAGAAACCATTTGGAATAGCTCCAAGTGGAGCGTGGAAGCAACATTTACATTATTACCAAGAGATTTGCGAAGTACATACGGATCTGAATGTTGCAGACCCGTTGACTAAAATCTCTTACAAGCAAAACATGATCAAACCCCAGAACTCATTGAGTCTTAATCACATGATGATGTGAACTAGTTTAATGACACTAGTAAACTCTTTGGATGTTGGTCACATGGCGATGTGACGTGTGAGTGTTAATCACATGGCGATGTGAACTAGATTATTGACTCTAGTGCAAGTGGGAGACTGTTGGAAATATGCCCTAGAGGCAATAATAAATTAGTTATTATTATATTTCCTTGTTCATGATAATCGTTTATTATCCATGCTATAATTGTATTGATAGGAAACTCAGATACATGTGTGGGTACATAGACAACACCATGTCCCTAGTAAGCCTCTAGTTGACTAGCTCGTTGATCAATAGATGGTTACGGTTTCCTGACCATGGACATTGGATGTCGTTGATAACGGGATCACATCATTAGGAGAATGATGTGATGGACAAGACCCAATCCTAAGCCTAGCACAAAGATCGTAGTTCGTATGCTAAAGCTTTTCTAATGTCAAGTATCTTTTCCTTAGACCATGAGATTGTGCAACTCTCGGATACCGTAGGAATGCTTTGGGTGTACCAAACGTCACAACGTAACTGGGTGGCTATAAAGGTGCACTACAGGTATCTCCGAAAGTGTCTGTTGGGTTGGCACGAATCGAGACTGGGATTTGTCACTCCGTGTAAACGGAGAGGTATCTCTGGGCCCACTCGGTAGGACATCATCATAATGTGCACAATGTGACCAAGGGGTTGATCACGGGATGATGTGTTACGGAACGAGTAAAGAGACTTTCCGGTAACGAGATTGAACAAGGTATCGGGATACCGACGATCGAATCTCGGGCAAGTACAATACCGCTAGACAAAGGGAATTGTATACGGGATCGATTGAGTCCTTGACATCATGGTTCATCCAATGAGATCATCATGGAACATGTGAGAGCCAACATGGGTATCCAGATCCCGCTGTTGGTTATTGACCGGAGAATGTCTCGGTCATGTCTACATGGTTCCCGAACCCGTAGGGTCTACCCACTTAAGGTTCGATGACGCTAGGGTTATAAAGGAAGTTTGTATGTGGTTACCGAATGTTGTTCGGACTCCCGGATGAGATCCCGGATGTCACAAGGAGTTCCGGAATGGTCCGGAGGTAAAGATTTATATATGGGAAGTCTTGTTTTGGTTACTGGAAAAGTTTCGGGTTTTTCCAGTAACGTACCGGGACCACCGGGAGGGTCCCGGGGGTCCACCAAGTGGGGCCACCAACCCCGGAGGGCTGCATGGGCCAAGTGTGGGAGGGGACCAACCCCAGGTGGGCTGGTGCGCCCCCCACAGGGCCCAAGGCGCAGGGAAGTGGGGGAAGGGGGCAAACCCTAGGGCAGATGGGCCCTAAGGCCCACCCTAGGTGCGCCTTCCCCCCTCTCCCCTTCTGGCCGCCACCCAGATGGGATCTGGGGGCTGCCTCCACCCCTGGGGAGGGAACCCTAGAGGGGGCGCAGCCCCCTCCCCTCCCCCTATAAATACTTGAGGTGTGGGGGCTGCCCAACACATGAGAATCTCTCCCTCTTGGCGCAGCCCTACCTCTCTTACTCCTCCTCTCCCGCGGTGCTTGGCGAAGCCCTGCTGGACTACCACGCTCCTCCATCACCACCACATCGTTGTGCTGCTGCTGGATGGAGTCTTCCTCAACCTCTCCCTCTCCCCTTGTTGGATCAAGGCATGGGAGACATCACCGGGCTGTACGTGTGTTGAACGCGGAGGTGCCGTCCGTTCGGCACTAGGATCTCCGATGATTTGGATCACGACGAGTATGACTCCTTCAACCCCGTTCTCTTGAACGCTTCCTCTTAGCGATATAGAAGGGTATGTAGATGCACTCTCCTTCCCCTCGTTGCTGGTTTCTCCATAGATAGATCTTGGTGACACGTAGGAAAATTTTGAATTTCTGCTACGTTCCCCAACATCCTTCTCTGGGTTTCAATATTGTGCTATGCAGAACAGCTAAAAGACTACAATGTCTGTCATCTCCCTTATAAATGGGAGCTAATTCTTTCTATTTATTTCTTACCCCCATTGATTGCGAGAACATGTGACATGATGATAGCATGAGGAATTGGGGGTTATAATTTCTAACGGCTGAATTTCACATTTTTGCTCTTGAAACTTCTGGCAAGTAAAGCAAGCTACTTTGGTTTTGCTGGTGTGATGTGCTAGACGCATAACTGACTGGCTTTGTATTCTTGCGAACCATGCTGAGTCATGCTTGTGCTATACATGGGCCATTCTTTATACATCTTTACTGAGAATGAAAATAGCTATGATAGTTAGGATTATTGTTACTTGATGCGGTGTATAAGCTGCATCTATACCATTGTCTTTGTACCTTTCCTATTTATATGCTTCTACAGAGTACTTGGTTCATGTACATGCTTCACTAAATCATTTCCTTATGAGCTAGAATAAGGTTTTTCCAGTTGGTAGTTGCACCACATGCTGAGATTGTTCATGTTGTGAAGTACTTCGTGCAAATGATTATTCTCAGTTCTCTGCCTCAAATAACTACACATGAGGAGGTATGAAGGGTCAACCGAGAAACTGAATCAAACTACTTGATTTAAGGTATACTTTGGCCATTTCCTTCGACCCTTTTTGTTCCTCTTCTCATGTGTGTTATTAGCCTTTTCGCAAGCCTTTGTTTTCTTTAGAACTTCAAATGTTGAGAAGTATATTTTGCTGATTATTGAGTAGATGAACTGACAACAGGTGTACTCGCATAGTTAGAAAAATCTGAAGCACATGTTAGTTTGTTGGCAAGCCGTATGCATCAGAACTAGGTACTTTTACCTATCATGGAATTTGAGTATAATTTTTTTGTTATTGCTCTTGTTTATATTTACAAGAATCTAAAGGTAGTCATGATTCAGCTGACTAGTAGGCTTTTCTTCTGTGTTTGGAGAAGAAAGAAGCTGGTAGATAGTAGAACCAAAGTAGTCGATCCTATATTTACATGAATCTAAAGGTGGTCATGATTCAGCTGACCAGTAGGCTTTTCTTCTGTGCTTAGAAAAGAAAGAAGCTGGTAGATAATAGAACCAAAGTAGTCGGATCCTCTTGTGCGTTTGTAAAAATGAAATAGAATAGCTACTTCGTGGTGGTTACATTCTGATTCAAATCCAACCAGATGTGCACGCAATGGTTCTAAATGTTACACAAGTAAATGAATAATGAATCAACAATTGTGCCTCTTTGCTTCATGGTTAAGATAACAAATTATGCCTCTTTGCTTCCTGATTAAGCGTACAGTAGCTTGCATGATCTTTTCTTGGCAAGCCGAAATTTTCCTTTTCAAAAAAGGCCCATAGGAAGTATAATTAGGCATCTTCAGCTGCAAAAGTTCCTTTCAGAGCAAGCTTTTCCATGTTGATATATCTGGATGCTCTGGGTTTCAAAAGATTTTCTTAGAGATTTAGGTAAATTTGGCTATAATGGCCCTGCAGATCATGGGAATGTTGCTGCAAAATTTCTATGTATGCTTGCTTGCCTATGTCTCAGTTTCATATGAATTTATACGTACAATATAAGTTCATTCTTGTGCCCTTTATTTTTTTGGAATTCCTATGTATTTTGACCTGTGGGTTTTACTCCTATAATCTGAAGAGTCCTTCAAATTGTCTATATATTAAAAATGACTAACTGATAATATAACGGTTCAAGGGTTTGTCACGTTCTGTAATTAGCATTCATCAGGAACCAAGACAGCAATCCTCCCAACATTTCAGCAACTTCCTTTGTTTTGAATCCTTGATAGTTGATAGTTTCTTTCCCTTCAGATATATACTGGATCTGTGTACTGTGCTTTTAACTTATATATCCATGGTCGTGCCTGAAGATTGTTGTCATGTTTCTGTGGGCTACGCTGTCCCCAATACTTGCGAAACCACAAGGTGATGTACAGAATGTGTAAGTACTAAAGATTTGGATCGCCTTGGTCTTACTCTAATGTACTAAAATTGTTCAAAGTTGCCATTTAAAGGATCATGATGTATTACAGAAAAATCTGAAAATACTCATGACTGTCTGTTAGTCAGGATCAAGATTGCCAGTTGTTACTGTTCTTCAGGCCTTGCTCTTATTATCCTATCTGGATATTCCTTTATGACAATTCATAGGTCTATGCGATTGGTGGGGATGGAACCATGAGAGGAGCAGTGGCGATATTTGAAAAGTTTAAATGGCGTGGTTTGAGAATATCCATTATAGGGATCCCAAAAACCGTGGACAATGACATCAGCATCATAGACAGGTCGTGTGGGCTGCATCAGTATATGTTGTTTTCTTGCAACTGGTCTTTGGGTCAGTGAACAGGAGCTGGAGACACAAGGTGAGAACACTGTTTATGTCATTTGTTTCTTTCAGTTTTACTCATGGGACACCGATGATTGATGGAGTAGGATTTAACCAAGCTTGGTGTTACCAAGCTACACCCGTTGTCACCTAAAGTTATCTCACGCCAAGCAAGGATCAACATTGGGTACAGAGTTGAAGTCTTTTAATTTTCATACAGTAAAGCTGATTGGTTCGTCATTCATATTTGGATCCACCTATTATTTGTTTCTATTGACCTATAAATTATACTAATGAGATGTTCATTAAAAAATAGTTCCATGACTTTAGATAATTGATCGAGAATAGTGCTAATAAATTGTTTTGGCTTCCTATGCATTAAATAAATAGTTCCATAACTATTATAATTGCATCATCTGATCCATGAATATAGATAATTAAATAATGTGTTCCTTGACTTGCTCTGTTTGGAACCTTCTCTTCTCTGTTTTGGGGGTGAATGTTGAGGTGGTCCAAGCTCAAAATGGAAAAATTTCCAGGTGGTCCTTTTCCATGTGCTTGTGCTTGATATTTGTTTTTAACTGTACAATGTTTCTTTTTTCAAGAATGAGCTGGAACGTATTATCACTATAACACTGAGTTATGATAATGCAAAATCTATGAGGATGCTTATGTCCATGGGCGGGGTTACAAGTATGCTAAATTACTAATCATCCGCTGAATTTAGTGAACTTGCTTTTTACACGACGACCTTCTGTTTTTGTCATCCTATTAGATGAAGTGTTCCAAATTTTGAGTAGACAACTTATTTACCTTTGTTATTTTGTGTTCAATGGATGGAAGAGAACACTTATTTTTGTATGAGTGTGACCCTGCTTGCAGAGTAAAAGGTCATAGTGAAACGCCGCTTGGACTGCTTCTGGACTTCTACTGTGACACCAGGGTGTTCCAAGGCCAACCTGAGCTCCTCCTTGTGGCGATGTTAGCCGGCGAGCTTCCTCTACCTCCACTCTGTGGATGTCAGACGGTGAGATATATAGTCTCTACATTTCCATCATGCACAGACTTTTTATGCATGATGCTTCCGTGGATTAATTAGGATATGGAGGATATGGAGTTCATCTCTTACCACAATTTTACTTTTTTTGTTTTCTTTTCCTTTTGTTCTGCCGTTATATCATTATATCTCAATAGGTCCTACGACAGAGGTTGAAGGGTAGTTTGATTTGAATCATGCTTGGTCAAATCAATATATAGTGGTTTTGACTTATGAACAACCAGATCAATTCTCTGGATGCCTTGTGTCATATATAATTAGCTCTCATCTTTAGTCTAATTTTGGAACGAGAATGTTCACTAGAGGAGATTCATGGTTGCAGTATCTAATTTTATTGGCCTGTTCTAACTTTAGAATGAGAGTAATCACTAGAGGATTGGATTCATGGTTGCAATATCTAATTTCTATTAATTTGCTTTTATATATTATGAACTTCAGTTTCTTTATATGCCAAAACAAAACCACTAATTTGGAAACCTCTGTCATTGTTATGATGCCTTATTGTTCGTGACAATGTCAAACTCAATGATATTTTGCTCCTATTGCGTGTGAATGTTTCTTCTTCCTATCAGTTTGTTGTATCCTATTTGAATACGTATGCCAAACCGGGCTTCCTACTAAATTGAGCATTACCTGTTTGGACACTTCATTGTGACCGGCATCCTCGCGCCAAGATGCGTTTCCGATCTAGTATACTCTAGGTACGGTTGTTTTAGTGGTTAATCATCCAGCCACTAGACTTCCAAGAATTTTGTTTTTCAACCATCACCAACTTTCATCTTAACATATCTAAAGAAAACATCTCTCATCGAAAGAAGCACAACACAAAATTGGGAATCCCCCGCTTTATGTTTTAGACAACCATTTCTGTGCAAAATAGATTGCCATAGCCCCTAGGAGGAGGGCGTTTTGTTCATAAGATCCAAATTAAGAATATCCAAGCCACCTTGTTTTTCTGGTTGACAAATGTCAGCCCACCTAATCAAATGGTATTATTTTTATCTTTATCACCCTTCCAGGTAATTTAAGCTATGAAGAAGTCAACACACTTTCTCACCCCCATAAGTATGGGATAAAAGGACATCATGTATAAAGGGATGTTGCTCATGGAGAACTTCTTCGGTGCGCACCTCAGCTCCACTCCTTCAACATTTTCGAGACCGAGCTGGCTTATATCACCTCAGATGCTTTCCGACTTGGAGCTCGGACACATGAAGACACTGTTCGGAAGACGTTTTGTTGAACCAGTTTCAAGACCAACGACTGAACTAGATGAGCAACTCGGATGAACCGAGGTGCTGCCATCTTGAAGACCAGTTCAGGGGCTACTGACAATGTCCCGGTCAAGGGGCCTCTCACTACGTCGAAAATCGACCTGGTGTGCCGCACAAGGAAGGTTCTAGAAGATTTGCCGTGCAAGACAAGATATTGGATTCCTCGAGGAATCTACCTCTTTGTAGATAGCCGACTAGGATCCATGTAAACTAGAACCTCCGGTATCCTACATAAACCGAAGGGCTAGACTCGTAAATACATCATACAATCTCTCGGCACTTGTACTCTCGATATATACACTCCAACAAAATAAAGCACAAGAAGGACATAGAATTTTATCTCTTTGGGAGGGCTTGAACCTATGTAAACTCTGTGTCTCTATTGTCATCGTTCAAAGAGACCTTAACTCTACCGAGGGATCTGCCAGATGGGAGGAGAGAGTAGAGGGGACCATGCATGTGGAGGAGAGAGAGAGGGTAGAGGAGGACCACGTAGTTTTTTTTTGGTTGATCAGTTGCATGTCCAGAATTCGGCATAGCTCCCCCAAGTTTGTCATGGATTTGCCAAAAATCAGACGTCCGGACCACTTCACGTACCGATGGGGATTTTCATTGGATGACAAAAGTTGACACAAATGGTCCGGACACCAGAATTCGGACATATACCGGAAGTTTGAGGGTCATCGTTGGAGACGCCCTTAGAGCATCTACAGACGGACTTGACAAATCTGACACCTATAACGCCCACGGACGCACGCGAGCGCGTTCGTGGGCACTAACCGGTCACGCCTCAAATTTCCCTCTCTACATCCGCTTACCTCATACCCGACACCCTACACTACTAGAATTAGCTTATTTGCCGTCCGCCATCTCTTTGCCGTCCGCTGGCGGACGATAAAGAAGGTCTTTGCCGTCAGCCACAAGGAAACGGACGGCAAAGAAACGGCTATGGCAAACAAGGTGTTTGCCATCAGCCATATCTTTGTCGTCTGCTGGCTGACGACAAAGCAACTATGCCGTCAGCTAGCGGATGGCAAAGAGGTTGGTGGGACCAATTATTTTGTAACCAACCCAAGCCCACCAGCCCCACCTCTTTGCCGTCCGCAAGCGGACGACAAAGAATGTTTGCCAACCGTTGGCAGACGGCAAAGAGGCAGGTACGTTAACGACCATCCCGCCCCCGTCCTCTGTCTCTTCTCTCCACTTTCTCTCGCTCTTGTTCCCTCCCCAACAAACAACCGCGTCACCGCCGACCCCGTCCGCCCCGCCCCGCCGCCCCGCACCCCTCCCCGACCTTCACCGCGGCCCCGCCGCTCCTTCCATGTCGGGCAACCGCGCCGCGGTCGTCCCCGCCCCCGACCCCCGACC
>NC_041383.1:693597520-693600814 GCF_002162155.2 Triticum dicoccoides | reverse complement strand
CCCCGACCCCCAACACCCTGGCACCACACCCCGACACCCTGACAGCACACCCCGACCCCGACAACCTGACACCCTGACACCCCGATCGACCCCGGACATGATGATGATACAAAAACATCATATATATTTGTATTGTTTAGGTGTATTTTTATTATGTTCATGATGATGATACACTTTAATTATATACATATTATTATGTTCATGTCAAGTATCCAATTTTTTATGTTGTACTAATTTTGTTTACTTTTTGTCATTGCAGGTGTTGACAGGATGGTGGGAAAGGGTCCAGAGTGCCCCGAGCCTCCCGTGAACGCTACTGGGAGGGGTGGTTCCATTATTCCACCCCAGCCCCTCCGGAGAGCGCTGCTAGATAGTATGCAGACAACTGCGGCGGGCGCTTCTACTTCGGCTGGGAGAGGTCGGGGGAGGACGAAGAAGGCTACTGGTAGAGGTGGACGTGGCAGCGGGAGAGGCAGGAAGGCTACTATGCCTTCCTCGCCACCATCCTCAGCTGATTCACCCGACCACAGGACTGCTCCGTCTGACGTGGACCCGTCTCGAACTCCGGTCCGTGAGCCTCCGGTTGCTGATGTGGACCCGTCTCGGACATCGGCCCACGTGAGTCCGGTCCTAGAGTCTTCGTCCCAGAAGACTCCGGTCATGGGGTCTTCGTCCCAGAAGACTTCGGTCACGGGGTCTTCATCCTAGAAGACTTCGGTCCCGCCGCCTTCTTCCCACGAGACTCCGGTCCCGCCGTCTTCTTCCCACGAGACTCTGATCCCGCCGTCTTCTTCCCACGAGGCTCTGGAGGCTAGTGGTATTTTTCTTCTTATTTAGCCTGTTTAGTCCATTTATGACATAATTTAGCCTATTTAGTCCACAAATGACATAATAAGATGAAGAAAATCAAGGAAGAGGAAGGAAAGAAGGAATATGAAGAAAAGAAGAAGAAGAAGAAGAAGAAAAGAAGAAGAAGAAGAAAAGAAGACTTCTTTTCTTCTTCTTCGTCTTCTTTTCCTCCTCTTACTTGTTTTTATTCGTAAATGGCATCATAACCTTGCTAACCTCATAAATGTCATATACTTAGCTTGTTGTCCTCTAAAATGACACAATAAGCTTAGTTAGGTCAAAAATGGCATAATTTGCTACGTTAGCTCAAAAATGGCACTTTTCTTCTTATTTAGCCTATTTAGTCCATTTATGACATAATTTAGCCTATTTAGTCCACAAATGACATAATAAGATGAAGAAAATCAAGGAAGAGGAAGAAAAGAAGGAATAGGAAGAAAAGAAGAAGAAGAAGAAGTTCTTCTTCTTCTAATCTTCTTCTCCTTCTTCTAGTCTTCTTCTCCTTCTTCTTATATTTCTTCTTCTTCTTCTTCTTCTAGTTTTCTTCCTCTTCTTCTTCTAACTTTCTTGTTTCCCATTTTGCAGATTTAATTCACTATATGGAAGCTTGCATGGATGGAGTGCTTGTTTCTCCGTTCTTCTTGTTGTTTTTATCGAAGAATAATGTGGAACTTGTTATATGGATGCATGAAAAAATGTGTTGGATGAATATTGTGATAGTAGTGTAAGATGTATGGAAGATACTATGTTTCTTATGTATGTATATATGTTGTCATGGATGGAGCTATATATGTGTTGCATAGATCATATGTCTGATGTGTGTGCGAAAAAATAGTGTGTGAATTCCAGTGAAATTAAATGGATATAAATGCAAATAGGTGATATATAGCCTCATTGTCGTCCGCTAGCAGACGACAAAGAGTACACGTGGCAGCTTCCTGTAGACACTTGGAACACTGCCTGCCTATTTGGTCAGCTATGCCGTCTGCTGGCGGATGACAAAGACCTATGAATCTTTGCCGTCCGCTGGCGAACGACATAGCTAGCCACATGGCAGCTTCCCAGTGCTGGCCAACTGTGCTCTTTATCGTCCGCTGGCGGACGGCAAAGCTTTTTCAATCGTTGCCGTCTGCTGGCGGATGACAAAGAGCGCTGTTAACACCCTAACGGCTTTGACACCACCCCACTGCCGTCCGTAGTCTTTGCCGTCTGCTGGCCTCAAACGACGGACGGCACAATAGTTTGCTGTCAGTTTCTCAAAAGCTGACGGCAAAGAAGCTCTTTGCTGGCACCTGTTCAGACGGACAGTTTGCCGTCTGCTGGTGGACGACAAAGATGTTTGCCGTCCGGGATCTATGCCTTTGCCGTCTGCCATGGCGGACGGCAAAGAAGCTGTTTCCAGTAGTGCTATATCCATACTACGCATGCAACATGATGAGCTACTTTACATGATCAAACAATGGACAACAAAATCGGCATCAAATGAACAACCAAATGCACATAAACGAATTGTACATCATCCAAAAGATCATTGGATTTCATCGGCAAACAAGTTCTTAACTTGAGTAACTAAAAAACGATAATAAACATAGGAGGAGGAGCATCTTCACAACTTCCTCGTCGGCCCTTTGCCCTTCCGGTCGTCGGCATAGTTGTAGGTGTCCGCGGCTAGTGGAGGATCTTGGTCATCGTCAGAGGAGGTGGAGTTGTGGTCGTTGCCGTCGTCGGACGAGGAGCCGAAGAGGACGATCAGTCCCTACACCCGGCGGACGGATATCTCTTGCTGCCGCTTCAACTTGGCCACCCGAGCTGCCCCTGTTGCTATCTCCTTCGCCTCACGCTCCTACTACTCTATGGCAAGTCAGAGCGCCTTTGCGTTCTTTCGCCTTAGGTGGCGAGCGTCCGTCCATCTCCGTCGTCGTCAGCGACTGGCGGTAGACTCAAGCGAGGAGCCACTCGTCATTGCCGGGCTCTGCCAGCACACCGCGCGTCAGCGCACGGACTGCTCCGTTGCGTCCCTCTCCCATGCCCGGTGCCTCTTGCGGCGGGCGGCGCGGGCCTCCAATTCCAAAGTGCGCGTGCAGGCCAACGGTACAGGCACTAGCATCCACCGCTGCCCGCATGGAGCAGCTACCGGCGGGGAAGGGGACAGTGCAGGGGCGGAAGCAAACTGCGCTTCCCTGGTAGAGCTACGCGTGGGCCGGGGAGGGCTATCTCCAGCGTCCGCACTGCGCCGGCGCGGGAGCGACGATGGTGCAGATCCGGAGCTGCCCACATTGTCCACCTTGGAACGCTCCAAGCCAATGCGGAGGGCCAGCTTCTCCTCTACGTCGAGGTCGGAGCCGGAGTGGCTGTCGGAGCTCGCCATTGCGCCGGATTGGATCGGAATTGGAAAGGGAAGAGGAGAGGATGTATCGAGAGAGGAGAGTGAGCTAGCTATGGTTC
>NC_041383.1:693483545-693597429 GCF_002162155.2 Triticum dicoccoides | reverse complement strand
TGTGGGACAGCCATGGGATCGGTGGTGGGCGAGCCTATCGGATTCGACGTGACAGACACGCTCGGGCGTGCCCGGGCCGCCCCCATATCTGCCCTACATTTGGGCTGGATATGAGGAACGTGGGACAGTCCATCCGGATGTTTGAGACGGGTTTGAATCCGGTTTAAAGGCATCCGGGTGGGTTGGTTTTTGTGACCGGTTAGTGACGGTCCGCCCATCCGGATGTTTGAGACGGGTTTGAGGCGACTATAAATACTCTGAGTCGATCATATTACTACCATTTGATTAGACGAACTGGACTCAAACACCACTTGGGTGACTCTTGTTGCATCACCATCACCTTAGTTTGAGCAGTTGAGCTTGGCTCGCCGGGATCGCCAAGTGAGCTGAGTGAGCTCCAGGTCACCAACACATGGACGTGGCACCCCTCATGTCCTGCTGCTCGATCACCAACTAGACATCACTCATCGGGTGATGAGGACACGCTGCCCTCTTTTGTCCACCCCATAACATGACAATTAACAACCTCTCAAGACTAGTAAAAAACAAGGACCGACACCGCAACTTCTAGCTCTCCACATTGCAGTTGCAGGCAGAAAAAAATCATGCATCTCGCCCACAGAATCTTTTAGATGCGGATTTAACACAGAGTCTGCAGGTTTACATGAAATTAGTACACTGTACACCTTATTCAGCTTTCAATTAATGCCATCAGCTGAGCAAGTGGTTCTCCTTGTTTTTCTAGACTGGAATACGCCGAGCGGTGTATCAGAAGAGTTCTGTAGTATCAGTTACAAAGCTGCAAGAACAACAACTACAATGTTAACACGGCTACACCACGATCAAGTGATTCTGACTACCAAGAGTTCCTGACGAAGACTGCATAGACAAATTTGCATGAATCTGGGGTTGCAGTTTGCAAATTTGTCAGAAGACAGACGTTGTAAGGTGTGTTAGATGTGTATAGTCCCTTTTCAGCATATCCCCATTGTATAAGGGGTTTTCTGCACTTTGACACATATGTATATGTAATGGCCTTTGGCCCTCAGGAAATACAGTTGCTCATTATCCAACATGGTATCAGATGTTAGGTTCCCCTTTACCCCACACGCTGCAACTCCGTGCTAGATTTCTCCCGATTCCGGCCTATCCCGTCCCGGATCCGGCTGCCCCGGCCAGGTCCGGCTGCCCCGGTCAGGTTCTTGCTGTCTTGCGCCCGGCCGGCCTCGTCCACGACCCAGCTACCTCCTCTTCGCTCCGCTCTCCCCATCTGCCCCGCCGGCACCCGTTGACCGGCTGTTCCCCTCGAGCTCGTCCGGGTTTCGGCCGCTCCCTCGCGCCTCCGCCGTCGCCCAGTCTGGCCGCTCCCCTCCCTCCCGCCGAGCCCTGCTCTAGCTCCTGCCGCCGGCCTCTGCTCTCTGCTCGCCTGGCCGCGTAGAGGCCCGCGAGTGCGTGTGCGGGAGGCTCGCGAGTGAGCGCTCGCTCCAGCGCCTGAGGGGCACGCTCCCCTCGATCCCGCTCGCGAGGCATGCGAGGTGCCTGATCTCCTCGATCTCGCGTGAGCGTGCTAGATCCCATCGATCCAGTGCGTGGGATTTCCTGTTTCCGTTGACTCAAAAAAAAAGAAGACAATCAGCATGTCTTCGTCTGGCTATGTAGCTGTTCCTCGGTGCTCGGTGATCTTCGATGGCACCAAGTATGCTGAGTTTGTGGGGTTCATACGTATCCACATGCGCGGACTTCTTCTGTGGGGTGTTCTCTCTGGCGAGGTACCCTGTCCGCCCTGCCCTGTTGCTCCGGTGGCTCCTGTTCCACCGGTACCACCGGTCCTTGCTCCTGATGCTTCTCGGGCTGATCGGGATGCAGCCAAGGCCCTTGATGATGCTGCAGTTGATGCCTATGATCAGCAGGTATCCGCTTACTCTGATGCCCTCTCAGTCTACCGGGATGATCTGTCTGCTTACACTCAGTGGTGCAATGATGATGCTCGAGCTGCTGCTGTTCTCACTGCCAGTGTCCTCCCTCAGTTTGCTTCCGAGTTCATGGCCCTTGGCCCTGTTGCAACGATGTGGTCCTATCTTTGTCAGCGCTATCAGCCCTCTGGCGATGCTTTATACCTCTCTGTGGTGCGTCAGGAGCATGCTCTTCAGCAGGGTGACTCATCTGTTGATGAGTTCTATTCATAGTGCTCTGCCATCTGGCGTCAGCTTGACTCACTGCGGACAGTTGTTTGTGGCACTTGCCATTGCTGTCAGACTACGCGGTCTGATTTGGAGTTTCAGAGGGTTCATGAGTTCTTATCTCGTCTTCGCTCTGAGTTTGAGCCCAGGCGTGCTCACTTGCTTGCTCGTGGTCGTGTCCCTATCTCAGAGGTGCTTGCCGAGCTTCGTGCTGAGGAGACACGCCTTCGCTCTGCTGGGTTGCTTTTGGTTCCGTTAGTATTGGCTGCCCGGGCTCCTGTGTCGTCTGCTCGCCTCACTGCTCCGCCGCTCCTGCCTACTCCTCCAGGGGGGGTGAGCCGTCCTTCTTATGCTAAGAAGGGCACGTCGCGCCGTGACACCGTCTGTGGTTACTGATCCCGGCAAGGTCACCCAGAGTCTGATTGTCGCCAAAAGAAGCGAGACCAGAGGCGCTCCTCCTCCAGCGGGCCTCCTGTGTCTTCCTCAACGCCGTCACTCACTGACCAGGACATTATTCGCCTCAAGCGTCTCCTTGCTTCCTCAGGCTCCTCGTCGACTGGCTCTGCTGCTGCTGTGACTGCATCCTCCTCCTCACCATCACAGGCATCTACACAGTCAGGTACATCTTCGTGGGTTCTGGATTCTGGAGCCTCTTTTCATATGTCTTCTGATTCTTCCGTGTTGTCTTCTCTCCGGCCTCTTGATTCGCCTGTCAATGTTCTTACCGCCGATGGCACATCTCTTCCTGTTGCTAGTCGTTGTATTCTTTCCACTCCATCTTTTTCTGTTCCGAGTGTTTCACATGTTCCTCGCCTTACCATGAATCTTTTTTCTGCTGCCCAACTTACTGATTCTGGTTGTCGTGTCATTCTTGATACCGACTCTTGCTCCATTCAGGATCGTCGCACCAAGGCTTTGGTTGGTGCTGGCCCCCGGCGCCGTGAGTCAGAGGGCCTTTGGGAAGTTGACTGGCTTTGTGTTCCTTCCGCTGCCACCACTGATGCCAGCTCTCATGCTCTTGCCGCCTCTTCGTCCGCGTTCTTCCAGCAGTGGCATCATCGCCTCGGTCACATTTGTGGCTCTCGCTTGTCTTCCTTAGTTCGTCAGGGTCTCTTAGGGTCTGTATCTGGAGATGTCTCCTTACATTGTAATGGCTGCAGACTTGGCAAACAGACTCAGTTACCTTATTCTACTAGTGAGTCTGTATCTCAGCGTCCTTTTGACTTAGTTCATTCTGATGTTTGGGGTCCTGCTCCCTTTGATTCGAAAGGTGGTCATCGCTACTATGTTTTGTTTATTGATGATTTCTCTCGCTACACTTGGCTCTACTTTATGAAATCTCGTAGCGAGGTTCTCCCTATATACAAACGCTTTGCTGCCATGGTTCACACCCAGTTTGCCACGCCCATTCGTACTTTTCGTGCTGACTCCGCTGGAGAGTATATCTCTCAGCTGTTGCGTGGTTTTCTCGTGGAACAGGGTACTCTTGCCCAGTTCTCCTGTCCGAGTGCTCATGCTCAGAATGGTGTTGCCGAGCGAAAGCATTGTCATTTGCTTGAGACGGCTCGTGCGTTGATGATTGCTGCTTCCCTTCCACCCCATTTTTGGGCTGAGGCTGTTTCCGCATCCACCTATCTCATCAACATTCAGCCATCGACTGCTCTGCAGGGTGGCATTCCTATGGAGTGTCTCACCGGTCGCTCTCCTGACTACTCAGCTCTTCGTATGTTTGGATGCGTCTGCTATGTTCTTCTTGCCCCCCCCCCCCCGCGAACGCACCAAACTGACTGCTCAGTCGGTCGAGTGTGTTTTCCTTGGCTACAGTGATGAGCACAAGGGCTATCGGTGTTGGGATCCAGTGGGTCATCGCTTGCGCATCTCGCGTGATGTGACTTTTGACGAGTCTCGCTCTTGCTACCCACGTTCTTCTTCCTCGAGCTTCTCTGTGGACGACCTTTCTTTCCTTCTTCTCCCCGATACACCCTGCTATGTGCCTCATGTGTCACCTCTTCCTCCGGCACCTTTCCTTCCTTCTCATTCACCTCCGACCCCGTTTTCTCCCTCCTCCTCCTCTACCTCTCCCCCATCCTCTCCAGTCCGTCGCCCTCTCTCACCGTTTCCGCTCCACTATACTCGACGTTCTCGTACTGAGGATATTGCCTCTGACGAGCCTTCCACCTCGGGTGCACCTCCTCTCACACCCCCTCCAGTGCATAACCTCCGTGCTCGGCCTTGCCCTCCGCCTGATCGCTACTCCCCTGATCGGTACGGTCTCTCTGTTTCGACTGAGCCCACTTCCTATCGCACTGCCATGACTCAGCCTGAATGGCAGCTTGCGATGGCCGAGGAGCTTGCTGCCCTTGAGCGCTCTAGCACATGGGATCTCGTTCCCCTCCCTTCCGGTGTCTGTCCCATCACCTGCAAGTGGGTCTACAAGCTTAAGACTCGCTCCGATGGTTCTCTTGAGCGCTACAAAGCTCGTCTTGTGGCCCGTGGATTTCAGCAGGAGCAGGGGCGCGATTATGATGAGACTTACGCTCTTGTGGCCCACATGACCACTGTCCGCACTCTTCTTGCTGTGGCTTCTGTTCGTCAGTGGTCTATCTCTCAACTTGATGTTCAGAACGCTTTTCTCAATGGCGAGTTGCGTGAGGAGGTTTATATGCAGCCACCATAGGGGTACTATGCTCCTGATGGTATGGTCTGTAGACTTCGCCGCTCTCTCTATGGTCTCAAACAGGCCCCTCGCACCTGGTTTGAGCGCTTCGCATCTGTGGTGACCGCGGCTGGTTTCTTGCCCAGTGACCATGATCCCGCGCTGTTCGTTCACACGTCTCCTCGTGGTCAGACTCTTCTCCTTCTCTATGTTGATGACATGATCATCACTGGTGACGACACTGATTACATCGCCTTTGTTAAGGCCCGCCTTCACGAGCAGTTCCTTATGACTGATCTTGGTCCTCTTCGCTATTTTCTTGGGATTGAGATCTCCTCCACCTCTGATGGCTTCTACATCTCTCAAGAGAAATACATTCAGGATCTTCTTGCTCGAGCTGCTCTCAGTGATGACCGCACTGTTGTGACTCCTATGGAGCTCAACGTTCAGCTTCGTGCCTCTGATGGTGACCCTCCTCCTAATCCCACTCGCTATCGTCACCTCGTCGGTAGCCTTGTCTATCTTGCTGTTACACGTCCTGACATCTCCTATCCCGTTCACATCCTGAGTCAGTTTGTTTCAGCCCCCACCTCTGTCCACTATAGTCACCTCCTCCGTGTTCTACGATATCTTCGTGGCACGATCTCTCAGCGCCTTTTCTTTCCCCGCTCCAGTTCTCTTGAGCTCCAGGCTTACTCTGATGCTACCTGGGCTAGTGATCCCTCTGATCGACGCTCGCTGTCTGCTTACTGTGTTTTTCTTGGTGGCTCTCTGATTGCCTGGAAGACAAAGAAACAGACTGCAGTTTCTCGCTCGAGTACAGAGGCTGAGTTGAGAGCCATGACTATGTTGACGGCTGAGGTGATCTGGTTGCGATGGTTACTGGAGGATTTTGGTGTGTTGGCTACTACCTCGACTCCCTTACTGTCAGACAGTACTGGTGCTATCAGTATTGCGCGTGACCCGGTGAAGCATGAGCTCACCAAGCACATCGGTGTGGATGCCCACTTTGTGCGTGCTGCTGTGCAGGATCAGACTCTCGCCCTTCACTATGTGCCCTCGGAGTTACAGTTGGCTGACTTCTTCACGAAGGCACAGACTCGAGCGCAGCATACCTTTTTCCTCTCCAAACTCAGTGTTGTTGATCCACCATGAGTTTGAGGGGGGGGGGGTGTTAGATGTGTATAGTCCCTTTTCAGCATATCCCCGTTGTATAAGGGGTTTTCTGCACTTTGACACACATGTATATGTAATGGCCTTTGGCCCTCAGGAAATACAGTTGCTCATTATCCAACAAAGTGGAGGTCGAAATTGTTCTGCCCACCTCCCTGCGACTGCAGTCTCTGAATGATCATAGTATTTCTCTGTTCCAGGCTTCCAACACTACGACGCATATTCAAGCAAAGAATATAGATTCGACACCTTTGCTGTGAACGATGCCAAGTTGTCATTTTCTTGCAATTATGTGCCCATCCAGGATTGTTTCCTTACTTCTCTTCGCCTTAATCCAGATGCGTAAGCTCTTCGTTTCTTGTTTTACATGACAGACTACCATGTCGTTCATGCAACTTCCACCCGAAATAATTACAGATCTCTAGTTAGAATTGTCGCCCGCAGGCTTCAAGTGTCTGTTATGCGATGAGATCGCAATGTGGAACCTTGCTGAGGCCTCTATCCCTTCAGTCTCTGAAATTGTTCTTTCGTTCTCATGTTTGATTCCCTTTTCTTTTTCGCACTAGTCCTGCTATGTGCCTGACCCCCTTTGGGGTTTTGACCTGTACCCTGCTTCTTCTAATCAATGGATTTGATAGTTCTCGTGCCAACATTAAAAAATAAGATTCACCATTCATGAATGTCAAGGCTAAACGAGGCATAAGTGGCAAAAACTGACACGACCTTCACCTTTCGCGCGGCAGCGCACGTCCACAGAGTTTTTCTTTAGAGTACGCCAAAGATGTATCATATTTTTGTAGAAGATGGGAGAACAATGTACAAGAAGCCTCGAGATATCCACCCTCGGCCACAACACATTACAACCAACACAGGGCTAAACTAAAGCTACTCTCTCACAAAACGTATAAAACCACCGACGCCCACATCAGCCCTCCTCCATTCCTGTGCTTCTCTCAAGATGTTGTCGGCCAACGCCAATGGGGTCCTCTGTTGATTCATCTTGTTGAACACGCGCGCATTCCGTTGCTTCCAAAGCTCCCAATCAACTAGAATAACGAAAGTGTATGGGATCGTCGCTTGTAATCCTCCTATATGACACCTTAAGTGTCATATAGTTGAGGCTACGCACAGAGGGAGTTAAGAGCCGAGTGGCCGATAATCGATTTGAATCGCGCTATTCCCCGAGTTCGCATTCTCTCCCAAAACCCAGAACGAGCGATGTACTTCTGATTCGGTTGTGCTAAAAAAAACTTCGGATTTGGTTTTACTGATTATTTCCCAGTTTGCCTGGTTTTCTTAAAAACAAACATACATTTTTAACAAAACATAGTTATATATTTTTAAAAGAATATATAAAAGGCATGGGAATTTTTCTAAAGTTCATTATGCATTTATTAAATGTTAACCATATATTAAAAAATATCATAAATTTTAAAAAGTACTCACTGTGTATAAAAGTGGTCATTATGTGTTGAATTGTTTATTAAAAAATCACAGTATATCTTATAATATTGATGTCTAAAAATGCCCTAATATTCATGGATCAAAATATATTTATTAATGACAGTATAAAAATGTGTAATGTGAACACCATGTATTTAAAATAAATAATAAACTAAAATAACACTTTAAAAAAAATTAAAAGAGGTAAAATAAAAAAACTAGCAAAGCAAACGGCACAGCAGCTCAGCGAAAGGAAACCGCGAGTGCTATTCCTCGCATTAAGTGTACGGGATCTCTCGCAGCTACCGACTACATTAACGGGCCGGAGTAAAAATAGTGCGTCGCAAGGGCTTAATCTTGGGATCTCCTTTTTCGTCGATACATTGCTAACTAATGCGTCAACATCAACTTCATGAACAATAGGTAGGGCACGTCCTGCTTGAAGCGAGTGAAGACGTTTATTTTTATTTTTTTTCTTTTTCTTCTCCAATTTTTCTTTTTTCTTCTCTATTTCTTGTTTTTCTTATGTTTGTTTTTGTTTTCACTCTACATTTTCGTATATATCAATTTCATTTTTCTAATAAGTGATCAACAATTTCAGTATAAATGTTCAACATTGTCTGAATGCTTATTCAGCATTTTTCATGTACTTGTTCAACATTTTAATATTTGTTCCACATTTTTTAAATACTCATTGAAAATTTATTAATACATATCCACATTTTTCAAGTAATTGTTTAACATTTTTAATACCTTTTAAACATTTTTCAAACTTGTTCAAACAATTTCAAATACAGGCTTAACATTTTTTAATAATTATTCAAGAAATTTCAAAGACTTGCAAATGAGTATAGAAAATAGGAAAAAAAAACAGCCATGGCCTCCCGTGCGGCTCGACCGGCCCATCTGGGGGAAGGAAAACTGAAAGGTCACATTGGGCTGGCCCAATTTCCATCGGTGTAGGCGTCATGCCTTCTTTTTTTAACATCCGTACATACACAAGCGCTGATATATACGCGCATACACTCATCCATATGAACGAACACATGCATACCCTATCCCTATGAGCACCTCCGAAAGACTGAGCCGGCATATCATCTTGAGATTTATGAAGTCACCGTAGGCACCTTGTCGTCGACAGGAACGTCTCCCAGTGAATGCGCATTGCTCGAAATCCTGAAATAAATCCAAAAATAAATGTGAGCACCAAGATTTGAACCCTGATGGGCTGGGGATATCACAACCCTCAAACCATCCAACCACAGGTTGGTTCGCGGCGTCAGGCCTTCTATTTTACATGAAGGCGTGAATTAGGATTTGATCGTCTCTTGCAGAGATAACAACATGCCGATAGGCGAAAAGTTGTGTACAAGAAATGTCCACATGAGAAAATTCGATCCTCGATCCTTGATTACAAGCACATGGCAATAAATATAATGATTGTCATGGTTTAGCACAGTCCAAGTGATCCTTGATTGGCAGGATGGACATTCGCTGGCGTGTGCGATACGCATCGGACCTGGCGGTCGTTTGCACTGTCAACCTCGACGACAGCGAGCTTCTCCTGCGCATAGATAATGGATTTGTGATGATGTGCCGAAGAGTAGCTCACCCATAGTAGAGTATGGGGGAGCAATCAATTAGTCTTCATCAAGTCAACACAATCAAGAAAGGTGGTCCAACTTGAGGAAATCAATATCATTATCATCTAGCTCAAGTGTGTTGGGAAACGTAGCATGCAATTTCAAAAAAAAAAATTCCTATGCTCACGCAAGATCTATCTAGAAGATGCATAGCAACGAGAAGGAGAGAGTATGTCTACATACCCTCGTAGACCGAAAGCGGAAGCATTTAGCAACGCGGTTGATGTAGTCGAATTTCTTCTCGTTCCGACCGATCAAGTACCGAACGTATGGCACCTCCGAGTTCTGCATACATTCAGCTTAATGACATCCCTCGAACTCTCGATCCAGCAAAGTGTCGAGGGAGTAGATGAGTTTTGTAAGCATGACGGCGTGGTGACGGTGATGGTGAAGTGATCCGTGCAGGGCTTCGCATAAGCACTACGAAGATATGACCGGAGGCGTAAACTGTGGAGGGGGCGCCGCATACGGCTAACGATTATTGGTGTGTGTCTTCTAGGCGACCCCTCCCCATGTATATATATGTGGGAGGGGGAGGGGAGCAGCCTTGGGGCGCCCCAAGAAGGAGGAATCCTACTTGGGGCCGTAGTCCAATTCGGCCCCCCTTTTCCTTTTACCGGAAAGGGGAAAAAGGGATGAGGGAAGGAGAAAGGAAAGGGGGGGGGGGCGAACCCCCTCTTCCTTCTCCTATTCGGCCTCCTGCCTTAAGGGGGGGTGTGCCACCCCTTGTGGGCTGGTGTGCTCCCCTCCTATGGCTCATAAGGCCCATTATTCCCCCGGGGGGTTCCGGTAACCCCCCGGTAGTCCGATAAATACCCGATACTATCTGGTACACTTCCAGTGTCCGGATACTATCATCCAATATATCAATCTGTACCTCTCGACCATTTCGAGACTCCTCGTCATGTCTGTGGTCTCATCCGGGACTCCGAACAACATTCGGTCACCAAATCACATAACTCATATAGTACAAAAACGTCATCGAACGTTAAGCGTGCGGACCCTACGGGTTCGAGAACTATGTAGACATGATCGAGACACCTCTCCAGCCAATGAACAATAGTGGAACCTAGATGCTCATATTGGCTCCCACATATTCTATGAAGATCTTTATCGGTCGAACCGTTATGACAACATACGTTATTCCCTTTGTCATCGGTATGTTACTTGCCCGAGATTCGATCATCGGTATCTTCACACCTAGTTCAATCTCGTTACCAACAAGTCTCTTTACATGTTCCGTAATTCATCATCCTACAACTAATTCATTAGTCACTTTGCTTGCAAGGCTTCTTATGATGTGCATTACCGAGAGGGCCCAGAGATACCTCTCCGATACTCGGAGTGAAAAATCCTAATCTCGATCTATGCCAACCCAACAAACACCTTTGAGATACCTGTAGAGCATCTTTATAATCACCCAGTTACGTTGTGACGTTTGATAGCACACAAGGCATTCCTCCGGTATCCGGGAGTTGCATAATCTCATAGTCGGAGGAATATGTATTTGACATGAAGAAAGCAATAGCAATAAAACTGAACGATCATTATGCTAAGCTAACGAATGGGTCTTGTCCATCACATCATTCTCTAATGATGTGATCCCGTTCATCAAAATAAAACACATGTCTATGGTTAGAAACTTAACCATTTTTTATTAACGAGCTAGTCTAGTAGAGGCTTACTAGGGACACAGTGTTTTGTTTATGTATCCACACATGTATCAAGTTTCTGGTTAATACAATTCTAGCATGAATAATAAACATTTATCATGAATAAGGAAATATAAAATAACAACTTTATTATTGCCTCTAGGGCATATTTCCTCCAGTCTCCCACTTGCACTAGAGTCAATAATCTAGATTACACTGTAATGATTCTAACACCCATGGAGTCTTGGTGTTGATCATGTTTTGCTCGTGAAGAGGCTTAGTCAACGGGTCTGCTATATTTAGATCCGTATGTATTTTGCAAATCTCTATGTCTCCCTCCTTGACTAGATCACAGGTGGAGTTGAAGCGTCTCTTGATGTGTTTGGTCTTTTTGTGAAATCTGGATTCCTTCGCAAAGGCAATTGCTCCAGTATAGATTTTCATTGGACCCGATGCACTAGGTATTACACCTAGATCAGATGTGAACTCCTTCATCTGGACTCCTTCATTTTCTACTTCCGAAGCAGCTATGTATTCTGCTTCACACGTAGATCCCCCGATGACGCTCTGCTTGGAACTGTACCAACTGATAGCTCCACCATTCAACATAAATATGTATCCGGTTTGTGACTTAGAGTCATCCGGATCAGTGTCAAAGCTAGCATCGACGTAACCATTTACGATGAGCTCTTTGTCACCTCATAAATGAGAAACATATCCTTAGTCTTTTTTAGGTACTTTAGGATGTTCTTGACTGATAACCAGTGATCCACTCCTGGATTACTTTGGTACCTCCCTGCTAAACTTATATCAAGGCACACATCAGGTTTGGTACACAACATTTTTGGAAATATGCCCTAGAGGCAATAATAAAATGGTTATTACTGTATTTCCTTGTTCATGATAATTGTCTATTATTCATGCTATAATTGTATTAACTGGAAACCGTAATACATGTGTGAATACATAGACCACAACATGTCCCTAGTGAGCCTCTAGTTGACTAGCTCGTTGATCAATAGATGGTTATGGTTTCCTGACCATGGACATTGGATGTTATTGATAACGGGATCACATCATTAGGAGAATGATATGATGGACAAGACCCAATCCTAAGCATAGCACAAGATCGTGTAGTTCGTTTGCTAAGAGATTTTCTAATGTCAAGTATCATTTCCTTAGACCATGAGATTGTGCAACTCCCGGATACCGTAAGAATGCTTTGGGTGTACCAAACGTCACAACGTAACTGAGTGGCTATAAAGGTGCACTACAGGTATATCCGAAAGTGTCTGTTGGGTTGGCACAAATCGAGATTGGGATTTGTCACTCCGTATGACGGAGAGGTATCTCTGGGCCCACTCGGTAATGCATCATCATAATGAGATCAATGTGACTAAGTAGTTAGTCATGGGATCATGCATTGCGGAACGAGTAAAGTGACTTGCCGGTAACGAGATTGAATGAGGTATTGGGATACCGACGATCGAATCTCGGGCAAGTAACATACAGGTTGACAAAGGGAATTGTATACGGGATTGATTGAATCCCCGACATCGTGGTTCATCCGACGAGATCATCATGGAACATGTGGGAGTCAACATGGGTATCCAGATCCCGTTGTTGGTTATTGGACGGAGAACTGTCTCGGTCATGTCTGCATGGTTCGATGACGCTAGAGTTGTTATGGGAAATAGTATGTGGTTACCGAAGGTTGTTCGGAGTCCTGGATGAGATCCGGACGTGACGACGAACTCCGGAATGGTCTGGAGGTGAAGATCAATATATTGGACGAAGGGTATTGGAGTCCGAAATTTTTCTGGGAGTACAGGGTGACGACCAGCATGACCGAAAGGTGTTTCGGAGGCCCCGACAAGCGTTGGGGGGCCTTATGGGCCAAGGGGAGGGGTCACACCAGCCCACTAAGGGGCTGTGCGCCCCTCCCAACCCCTCTCACGTAACCAGGAGAGGTGGGGGCGCCTCCCCTAGGGAAGCCGCCCCTCCCGGCTTGGGGGGCAAGTTTCCTAGGGGTGGGGGTGCCCAAACCCATTTAGGGTTTCCCCCGTGGCCGCCACCCATCCCCTAGGGAACCCTAGGGCGCCTCCTCCACCCTCCTTCCCCCTATATATAGTGAGGGAGAGAGAGGGCAGCCGTACCCTTCCCCTGGCGCAGCCCTCTCCCTCCTCCAACACCTCCTCCTCCTCCATAGTGCTTGGCGAAGCCCTGCAGGAATACCACGAGCTCCACCAACACCATGTCGTCGTGCTGTCGGAGTTATCCCTCAACTACTCCTATCCCCTTGCTGGATCAAGAAGGAGGAGGCGTCCCCGGGCTGTACATGTGTTGAACGCGGAGGCGCCATCCGTTCGGCACTAGATCGGATCTTCCGCTATTTGAATCACCGCGAGTACGACTCCATCATCCGCGTTCTTGTAACGCTTCCGCTTAGCGATCTTCAAAGGTATGAAGATGCTCATCCTGTCCCTCTCTTGTTGCTAGAATCTCCATAGATTGATCTTGGTGATGCGTAGAAAATTTTGAATTTGTGCTACGTTCCCCAACAGTGGCATCATGAGCTAGGTCTATTGCGTAGATTCTATGCACGAGTAGAACACAAGTAGTTGTGGGCGTTGGTTTGTTCAATTTGCTTACCGTTACTAGTCCTATCTTGTTTCGGCGGTATTGTGGGATGAAGCGGCCCGAACCGACCTTACACGTACACTTACGTGAGACAGGTTCCACCGACTGACATGCACTAGTTGCATAAGGTGGCTAGCGGGTGTCTGTGTCTCCCACTTTAGTCGGATCGGATTCGATGAAAAGGGTCCTTACGAAGGGTAAATAGCAATTGGCATATGACGTTGTGGTTTTGGCGTAGGTAAGAAACGTTCTTGCTAGAAACTTATAGCAGCCACGTAAAAACTAGCAACAACAATTAGAGGATGTCTAACTTGTTTTTGCAGCATATGCCGCGTGATGTGATATGGCCAAAAGGATGTGATGAATGATATATGTGATGTATGAGATTGATTATGTTCTTGTAATAGGAATCATGACTTGCATGTTGATGAGTATGACAACCGGCAGGAGCCATAGGAGTTGTCTTAATTTATTGTATGACCTGCGTGTCATTGAATAACGCCATGTAATTACTTTACTTTATTGCTAAACCGTTAGCCATAGTAGTAGAAGTAATAGTTGGCGAGACAACTTCATGAAGACACGATGATGGAGATCATGGTGTCATGCTGGTGACGATGATGATCATGGTGCCCTGAAGATGGAGATCAAAAGGAGCAAAATGATATTGGCCATATCATGTCACTATTTGATTGCATGAGATGTTTATCATGTTTTGCATCTTATTTTCTTAGAACGACGGTAGCATAAATAAGAGGATCCCTCATAAAATTTCAAGAAAGTGTCCCCCCTAACTGTGCACCGTTGCAAAGGTTCGTTGTTTCGAAACACCACGTGATGATCGGGTGTGATAGATTCTAACATTCACATACAATGGGTGTTAGCCAGATTTACACATGCAAAACACTTAGGTTGACTTGACGAGCCTAGCATGTACAGACATGGCCTCGGAACACAAGAGACTGAAAGGTCAACATGAGTCATATAGTAGATACGATCAACATGAAGATGTTCACCGATGATGACTAGTCCGTCTCACGTGATGATCGGACACGGCCTAGTTGACTCGGATCATGTATCACTTAGATGACTAGAGGGATGTCTATTTGAGGGGGAGTTCATCAAATAATTTCATTAGATGAACTTAGTTATCCTGAACACAGTCAAAAGGTCTTTGCAAATTATGTCATAGCTTACGCTTTAGTTCTACTGTTTAAGATATGTTCCTAGAGAAAATTTAGTTGAAAGTTGATAGTAGAAATTATGCGGACTGGGTCTGTAAACTGAGGATTATCCTCATTGCTGCGCAGAAGGCTTATGTCCTTAATGCACCGCTAGGTGTGCTGAACCTCAAGCGTCGTCTGTGGATGTTGCGAACATCTGACATACACGTTTTTATGACTACGTGATAGTTCAGTGCGTGATGTTAAACGGTTTAGAATTGAGGCACCGAAGACATTTTGAAACGTCGCGGAACATATGAGATGTTCCAAGAGTTGAAATTGGAATTTCAGGCTCGTGCCCATGTCAAGAGGTGTGAGACCTCTGACAAGCTTCTTAAGCCTGCAAACTAAGGGATAAAAGCTCAATCATTGAGCATGTGCGCAGATTGTCTGAGTACTACAATCACTTGAATCGAGTGGGAGTTATCTTCCAGATGAGATAGTGATGGTTCTCCAAAGTCACTGCCACCAAGCTACTAGAGCTTCGTGATGAACTATAACATATCAGGGATAGACACGATGATCCTTGAGCAATTCGCGATGTTTCACACCATGAAAGTAGAAATCAAGTAGGATCATCAATTGTTGATGGTTAGTAAAACCACTAGTTTCAAGAAGGGCAAGGGAAAGAAGGGATACTTCATGAAACGGCAAATTACTTGCTGCTCTAGTGAAGAAACCCAAGGTTGAACCCAAACTCGAGACTAAGTGCTTATGTAATGAGGGGAACAGTCACTGAAGCAGAACTACCCTAGATACTTGGTAGATGAGAAGGCTGGCAAGGTCGACAGAAGTATATTGGATATACATTATATTAATGTGTACTTTACTAGTACTCCTAGTAGCACCAGGGTATTAGATACCGGTTCGGTTGCTAAGTGTTAGTAACTCGAAATAAAAGCTGTGGAATAAACGGAGACTAGCTAAAGGTGAGATGACGATATGTGTTGGAAGTGTTTCCAAGGTTGATGTGATCAAGCATCGCATACTCCCTCTACCATCGAGATTGGTGTTAAACCTAAATAATTGTTATTTGGTGTTTGCGTTGAGCATAGACATGATTGGGTTATGTTTATCGCAATACAGTTATTCATTTAAGGAGAATAATGGTTACTCTGTTTATTTGAATAATACCTTCAATGGTCTTGCACCTAAAATGAATGGTTTATTGAATCTCGATCATAGTGATACACATATTCATGCCAAAAGATATAAGATAGTAATGATAGTACCACATACTTGTGGCACTGCCATTTGAGTCATATTGGTATAAAACGCATGAAGAAGCTCCATGTTGATGGATATTTGGACTCACTCATCTTTGAAAAGATTGAGACATGCGAACCATGTCTATTGGTATATACGCATGAAGAAACTCCATGCAGATGGATCGTTTGGACTCACCTGATTTTGAATCACTTGAGACATGCAAATCATACCACATGGGCAAGATGACTGAAAGGCCTCGTTTTCAGTGAAATGGAATAAGAAATCAACTTGTTGGAAGTAATACATTTTGATGTGTGCAGTCCAATGAGTGCTGAGGCACGCAGTAGATATCATTATGTTCTTACTTCACAGATGATTTGAGTAGGTGCCAAGTGTATTTACTTGATGAAACAAAAGTCTGAATTATTGAAAGGTTCAAGTAATTTTAGAGTGAAGTTGAATATCATGGTGACAAAAGGATAAAATGTCTATGATATGATCACAGAGATGAATATCTGAGTTGCGTGTTTGGTACACAATTAAGACATTGTGGAAATTGTTTCACACCTAATGCCGCCTGAACACCATAGTGTGATGGTGTGTCTGAATGTCATAGCTGCACCCTATTGGATATGGTGCATGCCATGATGTCTCTTATCGAATTACCACCATCGTTTATGGGTTAAGCATTAGAGACAACCACATTCACTTTAAATAGGGCACCACGTAATTCCGTTGAGATGACACCGTATGAACTATGGTTTAGAGAAACCTAAGTTGTCGTTTCTTAGAAGTTTGGGGCTGCGACGCTTATGTGAAAAAGTTTTAGGCTGATAAGCTCGAACCCAAAGCGGATAAATGCATCTTCATAGGACACCCAAAAACAGTTGGGAATACCTCATGTCTCTATTCTGGAAGCAAAAGGGATTGTTTCTAGAATCGGGTCCTTTCTCGAGGAAAAGTTTCTCTCGAAAAAATTGAGTGGGAGGATGGTGGAGACTTGATGAGGTTATTGAACCGTCACTTCAACTAGTGTGTAGCAGGGCACATGAAGTTGTTCCTGTGGCACCTACACCAATTGAAGTGGAAGCTGATGATATTGATCATGAAACTTCGGAATAAGTCACTACCAAAACTCGTAGGTTGACAAGGATACGTACTACTTCAGAGTGGTACGTGATCCTGTCTTGGAGGTCATGTTGCTAGACAACAATGAACCTACGAGCTATGGAGAAGCGATGGTGGGCCCGGATTCCAACGAATGGCTCGAGGCCATAAAATTCGAGAGAGATCCATGTATGAAAACAAAGTATGGACTTTGGAGGAACCACTTGATGGTCGTAAGGCTATTGGGTGCAGATGGATTTTAAAAGGAAGACGGACAATGATGGTAAGTATCACCATTAAGAAAGCTCGACTTGTCGTTAAGATATTTTCCGACAAGTTCAAGGAGTTGACTATGATGAGACTTTCTCACTCGTAGCGATGCTAAAAGTCTATTGGAATTATATTAGCAATTACTGCATTATTTATGAAATCTTGCAGATAGGATGTCAAAACATTGTTTCCTCGACGATTTTCTTGAGGAAAGGTTGTATGTGATACAACCAGAAGGTTTTGTCAATCCTAAAAGATGCTAACTAGTATGCAAAGCTCCATATATCCTTCTAAGGATTGGAGTAAGCATCTCGGAGTTGGAATATACGCTTTGATGAGATGATCAAAGATTTTGGGTTTATACAAAGTTTATGAGAAACTTGTATTTCCAAACAAGTGAGTGGGAGCACTATAGAATTTCTGATGAGTATATGTTGTTGACATATTGTTGATCAGAAATGATGTAGAATTTCTGGAAAGCATATAGGGTTATTTGAAAAGTGTTTTTAATGGAAAACCTGAATTAAGCTACTTGAACATTGAGCATCAAGATCTATAAGGATAGATCAAAATCGCTTAATAGTACTTTCACACGAACACATACCGTGACAAGATTTTGAAGCAGTTCAAAATAGATCGGCAAACAATGAGTTCTTGGTTGTGTTATAAGGTGTGAGTATTGAGTAAGACTCAGGACCTGACCACGACAGAATAGAGAGAAAGGATGAAGGTCGTCCCCTATGCTTTAGACGTATGCTCTAAAGTATGCTATGTTGTGTACCGCACCTGAAGTGTGCCTTGCCATGAGTCAGTCAAGGGGTACAAGAGTGTCGGTGTACTAGAGTAGGGGTACCCTAGTATCCCGAACTTGTGCATGGGCAGTTGCAGCACACCGCGGCAAGGCTTGCCGGGCGACCGCCAAGGTCCTTCGTGGTTCCTTTGGAGCCATTCAAGAACAAAGTATTCAGGCCAAGGAGACAAGGCCCCGACAAGAGGAGCTTCCCGGGAAGGCCAACCAAGGCATCTAAAGGAACTTGCTGCGACGCGCCACGCGTCCCGGCGAGGCCCGGTGAGCGACAAGCTTCCGGATGCGACAAGACAACAACCGCGGCAAGGCGCTTGCCACGGCAAGCTACCACTCTGTACCCGCGCTCCAGCACATCCACCAACGTGTCGCCCTGGGGTCTTTCCAGGCGCGCGTGGCAAGAGTCTGTGCAGCCAGCGGTGCAAGGTGGCGAGCGACGCTGACGAGATTGCCATCGTGGCGAACGGTGGCGTCCCTGACGGTCCTTTTCTGCACTATTTGGGCGACACAGACGGGCATTTAATGCTTTTGTCCCCTGCCGTCATGGTTAGGTAGGATACACTGTATAGGTAGTTGTACCAACCGCAACACCTTTTCCATTTTTACCCTTGACTACGTTGCCACCTGTCGGTGACCCCTTCAGCATATAAAAGGAGGCCCATGCGCAACATAGAGGGAGGTTCGAAACCAGAAAACACTCACGCTCGGTCTCGTTAGCAGCTCGTGTGTACTGTAGCACTCAGCGCCCCCGAGCAAGAACTCAATACAATCAGACAAGCAGCAGTAGGAGTGTTATCTCTCCGGAGAGCTCCGAAGCTGGGTAAACTGCTCGTGTGTTTCGCCTCGATCTGCTCTTCGTGCGATCTCCGCCCCCCGCCGAACCGAAAGGGGCTCGGTCCGCCGGTCCCCATAGGTGTTCGTGGATCAGCCTCCCCGACATCTTTGGTGCGCCAGGTAGGGGGGCGTCGAGGTTGTGTGAACCTGATCCGGCGTTCACACGAGCTTGATCTTCATCTTCTTCATCGACATGCCACCGATGAAGAAGACTTCGGCGGCAGCTGTTCAGTCCACGTCGATCCCACCACCACCGGAGAAAACGAGTGGTGGGGTAGACACCGGCGGAAAAACGGGCGTCGACGAGGGAGCTCACGGTGCTGCCAGGTCCAAGGAAAAGGTTGCGCATACCTCAGTGTCCGTACATGCACCGCGCCCGTCTCAGGAGGCGCAGGATTGATAACATCATGGTATTCGCAGTGCCATACGTTTGTTGGACCAAGATCGAGCTGGTGGATCTCGGGGTGCTCAAGACCAGCATGCATGCCAACGTGCTGGCACGAGCGAGACACGGTCGCCTGGATGGGATACTGCTCCTTCTAACATAGTTAGAAGTCCGAGCATATCCCGCTCCTCGCACCGTTCGCCACTGCCGACAAAGATGGTCCCGACAAAGATGGATCTGCGCAGGCGCATGAGAAGATGCAGAAAAGAATGGTGCAGCGCCCAGTTTACTTTGTCAGTTCCCTTATGCAGGGGGCTAGGTCAAGGTATTATGGTGTGCAGAAATTTCTTTTCGGCCTTCTCATGGCCTCGAGAAAGCTGCGCCATTACTTCCAAGCACATGAGATCACAGTCGTCACTCGTTTTCCGCTGAAGAGGATACTGCAAAATCCAGAAGCAACATGCAGGATTGTTGAGTGGGCACTAGAACTGTCAAGCTTTGGCCTCAAGTTTGAGAGCACTTCAACTATCCAAAGCAGAGCATTGGCAGAGTTCATAGCAGAATGGACGCCAACACAAGATGAAGAAGTTCCAGAAACGAGCATCCCCGTCAAGGAAGCAAGCAAAGAGTGGCTGATGTACTTTGATGGTGCCTTCTCGCTGCAAGGCGTCGGTGCGGGCGTGCTACTTGTTGCACCCACCGGAGAGCACCTCAAGTACGTAGTCCAGATGCACTTTCCCAAGGAGCTAGCAACGAACAATACCGCAGAGTATGAAGGATTGCTTGCCGGTCTCAGGATCGCAGCAGACCTTGGGATCAAGAAGCTCATTGTCAGGGGTGACTCACAGCTTGTCGTCCGCCAAGTGAACAAGAATTATCAGAGTCCGTTGATGGAAGCCTACGTTATGAAGTGAGAAAGCTAGAAGAGCACTTTGACGGCCTACAGATGGAACATGTTCCAAGAGCTCAGAACGACATTGCCGATGGCCTGTCAAAGTGCACCGCGCTTAAGTTACTTGTGGAACCAAGGATCTTTGTGCTCAAGCTGACTCAACCATCTGTAACGCCATCAACTGGACAGAGCAAAAAGAGGAAGTTGATTTCTGGTGACTATTTTCCGGCAGAGCTCCCCGAAGCCGCCGCCAAGAAGGTCGTCAAAATCAACACCAAGAGTGCTGAGGAGCAGTCTGCTCTGGTAAGCACTAGGATTTGTTCCGTTGAAGCAGACGCTCCCGACAAGTTTTGCTCCGGCAAGCTTGCCGGGGAACATCAAGCTCCGGCTGAGCCGCAGGTTCTCGCCGTAGAAGCAGATGTTCCCGCAGCAGCAGATGTTCCTTTAGTCCTTGTTGTCGAGCCGCAAGCTCCAGCATGGGCACAACAGATTGTCCTTTTCCTTCAGAGAGGAGAACTTCCCGAAGAGCAAGAAGAAGCGGAAAGAGTAGCCCGGCAGTCAAGTATGTACCAGTTTGTCGACAACACACTGTACATAAGAAGACTCAACGGTGTGAAATTGAAGTGTATTCACCGGGAAGACGGACAAAAGCTGTTGGCAGAGATACATGGAGGCATATGTCGTCACCATGTTGGCGCAAGAGCACTTGCCGGCAAAGCGTTCCGGCAAGGTTTCTTTTGGCCGACAGCCCTCCAGGATGCAACTACACAAGTAACCAAGTGTGAAGCGTGCCAGTTCCATTCCAAGCAGATACACCAGCCAGCTCAAGCTCTCCAGACGATCCCTTTATCCTGGCCATTTTCGGTCTGGGGGCTCGATATCCTCGGCCCTTTTCCCCGAGCTGTCGGGGGCTTTGAGTACTTGTACGTTGCAATCAACAAGTTCACAAAGTAGCCGGAAGTGGAACCAGTGAGGAAGGTGACAGCACAATCAGCAGTCAAGTTCTTCAGGTCGATTGTTTGCCGTTTCAGGACCCCTAACAGGATCATCACCGACAATGGCAAACAATTCACGAGCCGCACCTTCATGCAGTACGTCCAAGATCTTGGCGCCAAGGTCTGCTTCGCTTCTGTTGCTCATCCGAGAAGCAGCGGTCAAGCGGAGAGGGCAAATGCTGAAGTGCTGCGCGGGCTCAAGACCAGGACTTTCGACAGGCTGCACAGGTGCGGAAAGAACTGGATTGAGGAGCTGCCGGTGGTTCTTTGGTCGATCAGGACGACACCAAATCGAGCCACTGGCCAGACACCTTTCGCTCTAGTCTATGGAGCAGAGGCAGTTCTCCCCATGGAACTCGTATACGGGTCACCTCGAGTGCTCGCTTATGATGAGCTCGAGCAAGAGCAGTTGCGACAAGATGACGCGCTGCTCCTTGAGGAAGACTGTCTTCAGGCTGCCGTACGAGCTGCTCGATACCAGCAAGCTTTGCACCGCTACCATAGCCGCAAAGTTAATGCCAGAAGTCTCGAGGAAGGCGACCTTGTTCTTCGGCGCGTTCAGTCCGCCAAGAATTCCAACAAGTTGACGCCGAAGTGGGAAGGCCCTTACCGGGTGAAACGAGTCACTAGGCCTGGCGCTGTCCGCCTTGAGACCGAAGATGGCATTTCGGTGAGCAACTCCTGGAACATTGAGCATCTTCGTAAGTTTTACCCATAAGGCGCGGTTGCCGGAACTTGTTCCGGCAACCACCTTTTGTACAAGTCTTGCCGATGTTGCATGTAATCCTTTGTACAAAGCCGGGCGCAGAACCCGTGCATAAGTAAAGCTCATGTGCTCCGCACATCTTGTCAATTTCATGCTTTCTACTATCTTTGCATGCGTTATCTAACACTTTGTGAAGCGCCTACCCCCGGTAAGCAATAACGAGCCGTAAGGCTCCATATCTTTCTTTTCTCTTCTTTCTTTTTCTCAAAAAGGAAAGGAAGGTTCCCTCGCACACAAGTTTGCCGGGGGGAAAGGAGAAGATAATGGTGTGGACCAGGCATCGTTCAAGGAAGTTTCGCCTTACCAGAAAGCAAACGACAGAAAAGCTAAGTTGCCAAAGTTGAGCAATCAGTTTTAAATTTTTAAGTTATCTTCCTCGAACGACCGTACTTTGTATGGAAAACCTGTGCGCAGAGGAACCAACTCGTAGCTAGTTGCGCCCTTACTTTGTTTCGAGTCCGCTCAACAACTTAAGTGAGCTGCGACTAGTTGCGACAAGGTTTCTTGTCGGAAGCGGCACCGCCAGCAGGCTGCTGATGTCCCGCACTCAGCGCTCGCGGCTAAGGTGCCTGCGCCGACAAGTTCCCTAAAAGCGTAGGGCAAAAATATACAAAGGAAGGAATCAAGTAAAGGAAATAACACAACAATCTCTACCCAAAATAGAGATATTACAAGATAGCTTGTCGCAGCTCTAACAGATTGTTCTTATAACATGACCAACAGCGACAAGAAAAAGAGAAAACGGGCGGCCTAATCTACACGATCGCCCTCAACCCTCTTGATCTCGCTCACCTTGTCCACAATGGGTGCGACAAGGGCCTTGAGCGCTTCCAGATCAGCATCCGGCGGCAGGGACCTGAGGACATTGGTGAGGTTGAGGCCTGGGTTGCGGAAGGCCACCTTCACCAGCACCTTTTGAAGAACTCCCGCGCAGATCTTGCGTGACTCGTCGGCCAGCTGCTTTGGGATCTTCTCCCGGAGTCGCTGGAGGGCCGTCGCCACGCCTTTGAAGAACAAGCTGAGCTTGGCGCTGGGTTGGAGGTGCTCATCGGAGGAGTACCCGAGATCCTCCATCCCTAGCTGCGCCAGCTCCCCGTCGATGGCTGCGGCAACATTCACCAGACCCTCGGTCCAGTGCTCCACAGTCTCCCTAAAAGCATTCTGGGCGGCAGCAGCACTCGCCAGCAGCACCTCGTTGGCCTTGATATTCTCCTTCAAGGCCACCTCCTGCTCCCTGGCGCTGTCCAGCGTCTTGGTCAAAGTGGCCAGCTTCAACTCAAGATCTGCGTTGGAGTCCTTGGCGGCGCTAAGCTCTTTGCTCCTCTCAGCGAGGCGACCCTACAGCTCGCCATGAGCGGCGGCGTCCTTCTCGCGCTCACGCTTGAGCGCGGCAAGCTCCTCGCCGCTCGCCTTGAGATCGGCCTCCAGCTGCGCCGTCTTCGTCTCCAGCTCCTTCTTGGCGGCCTCGGCAGCTGCGGCAGCATCCTTTGCTTCCTTGAGAGCCCCGCCAATTGCTTGCTCGCGCGTGGCAAGCTCCTCCTCGTGGCTATCAAGGTTGACCTTGCGCTGCGCCAACTCGCCTTCTTGCGCAGATAGCTTCTCGGCAGTGAGCCGCTGTTGCTCTTCGACCTCAGCCTTCTCGAGGAGGAAGGCTTTCCGCTGCTCGGCGACTTGCTCCCGCTCCTCTGCCAGGGACCGGAGAGCTTCCTGCCTGAGACCCAGGAGCTCCTCTGCGCGCTTCTCGATGTCCACTCCCGCCTTCGCGACAAGCGCTTCTCGGGATTCCAGCTTGGCTTGTCGGGCGCGGTAAAGCAACAACAGCTTCCGCAGCAGCTGCTCCTCCTCAGGCTCGTCGCTGCTGCTGTTTGGCGCGTCGACCAGCGTCAGCCTAGTGGAGGCGAGCACCTCTCCATCCAAGGCTTCTCCTTCGACCGGCGCCCTAGACCTTGACGCCCAGGGGAGCTTGATGAAGATCCGTCGCCGGCCTTCAAATAGGCGCCGGGCTGGGGCTCTTCGGAGCCTGGCGCCGCAGCAGCGGCGGAGGGATCGGCGGTCGGCGTAGCGCCTGACACTCCTGCGGCCTCGGGGCCGTCAGTGCGATCGCCGGATCCCTCGCCAGCTTCTGCGGCGTCAGCTTTGGCGGCCTCTTCGCCAGCGGGATCATCAGCGCTGGCTTCTCCTTTGGTGGCAACGGCGTCGTCGGTATTGCTGTGTGCGCCATCCTCGCCGGCGGCCTCGGTTTCCATCGGCTCCGTGGCAGATGGACCTGACGAACGGAAAAAAGAGAAAAGTCAAGCAAATATCCAAAAAGAAATTCAGAAGAAGAAGAACCCAAGGGAAGTTTTCAAGCAAGAGGATTACCTGTACTAGGATCTGCAGTCGTGGTCTCAACCACCGGAGGATCACTGGTGCTGTCCCTTGCTGGAGAACTGTCCCTTGCCGGAGAGTTCTCCCTTGCCGGAGAACGCTCCCTTGCCGGGGAATTCTCCCTTGGCGGTGTAGTCGAAGCAGATGGCACTTCGGGAACGGCTTCCGGGCTCTCCTGGTGAGGCTGCTCTGCTCCTGCACAAACCAACAGTCAGATATCAGCAAAGAAAGATCACCCATGCGCGCCTGACAGCAGGAAGTAAACTATATACTTACGCTGGGGGCTGCGATGGGGGCTGCTTTGGGGAAAAGTTGCCGTGTCCGGCAAGGTGGTCTCGGGCACGCCCCCTGCTGTCGCGGTGGGTTCGTCCTCGATGACAATCACCGGGACCTTGGCTCTCTTCACTGCTCTCTGGGCCAGAGTCCTGAAAAGGGATGGGTTCGGAGTAAAGCAAATCAGATACAAGGCAAAACAGCAAGAATTGAAGAACTACAAGTACAGCAAAGAATCTTACTCTTCTTCTTCCTCGTCGGAGCTGAGCGCGGAGAGATCGAAGTCCGGCTCGCCTCCGGTGCGACGAGGCGAAGGAGTAGTTTCCCTTGTCCGCTTGGCAGGAGCAATAGCGGTGGGCCGGGAAGACCCCGCTCCAGTTGCCGCAGCGGCGTGAGGCGCTCCCGCGGCAACAGTGCTTGCCGCGGTAGAGCGTGTCGCATGGCACGGCGGCTATTGACTCGTCTGCCGCCCCGCTACGTCCACGGCTTTGCGGAGACGCCTTCTTGGTGGAGCTGGGGGCTCCGCTTGCGGCAAGCTGTCTGAAGGTTCAGGTCCGACAAGCTCTCCCTCGCCGGGCTCGCTCGACTCATCTTCGGGCCCGACAAGCTCTCCCTCGTCGGCAAACTCCTTGCGCTTGGCAAGGCTTGCCGCCTCTGCTGCCTCTGCCTCCTCCACGGTGAATCCAAACTCACCCGCGGCAGCGGCTGCCGCCGCCTCTTCCAGCCTAGTGGCGATGCGCTGCATCTCCGCGTCGGTGGTGTCGCGAGTAAGGCTCTTCTGCTCGTCGGAGCGGACCGGCACTTCAACCAAGCCGTCAAAGAACTCCTGCACGACGGCGTCTGCCGGCTCTTGCCAAGTTGGGACAATTCCATGCGAGTCGCACAGCGGCATCATTGCACGGATGCGGTCGAGCGAGGAGTTGTTGCACAACGGAACGACACCCCTCGGCAACATGAATGGATGTTGAGGATCGCGCTTGAACAGTTCCAGGAGCATCGCGTCCAGCTCCAGGACAGTGAAGTTGAAGTTGAGGCCCGGGCGCAGCCTCATGATATCCGCCGAGTTTTGGAACTCGCAGACGGGTCTCCTCCTCTCCTGCAGGGGGGCGATGCGGCGGCGAAGGAAATCTGCGCCAATGGCGCCTACGGTGAGCCCGGCAAGCCTGAGGCGTAAGATCCGGATGACGGCAATCTTCAGCCTATCGTCCTCCGGGGCCACGTTGCTCCAATCGTTGCCGCGCGCTATTGGGGCTTGTCGCAGGGCGGTAAATGGCTGCGGGTTCTCCTCGACAATCCAGCACCACTCTGCTCTCCATTCCTCCCACTTGCTGCGGAGCTCTCCCTCCAGATAAGCTTCCTTCTTGCCGACTCTCGAGATCTAGGCAATTCCGCCGGATAAAGGCTCTCCTCTCTCGACTCGGGGCATAAAGAAGTGGCGAAAAAGAGCTACGTTTGGATGGACTCCAACAAAGTTTTCGCAGAGATGTGCGAAAACTGCCATGGTCAGAACGACGTTGGGGGTGAAGTCAAGGAGGCAGAACCCGTAGGTGTTCATGATGTCACAGAAAAATTCAGAGAAGGGCGGGTAGAGCCTGCAGTAGAAGAACAACGCAAAGAAGGGGTATCCGTTCGGAGCCAGTTCCGAAGCGGCAGCCGGGAGTACCTTCGTGCGCGGATGCGCTTGCGTCTCCGTCGACCAGAAGAGGTAGTAGTACTCCCTCAGCTCCTTCGCGGCAAGCTGAGGGGGGAAGATGGCCCGCTCCTTTCGCAGCGCCACGAGCCGCTGCGCCTCAACCGATTTCACGCCCTTCCCCTTGTCGGCTTTCGGAGCCATGGCGGAGGTGGTGGGGGAGATCGACGGTGTTGGTGGTGCTGGTGGCAATGGGGGGCGGCGCGCTGCTCTCTTTCGGCTTTGAGAAGAAGGGGGAGCGGCGGAGATTTCCGAGATTTGAGTAGCAACCGGCGAGATGGGCGAACTGCCCCTGTTTCCCCTGCTTATAAAGAGGGAGGGGGCGGACATTCCGCCTTTCCGAATAAATAAACCACCCACAATCTCTCCCACGACGCCGCATTCGACGCGTGTCGTTGGGGAAGGGCGCGGTGGATACAGAGTAAGATACGGCGTAATCCAGGCCGTGCATGCCCGTGCCCTGTTTTGGGCCTGGCCCAACAGCGCTCGGCACCGTGTGTGGCCCAGGCCCGGGGGCTCCTTTCGGTGCACTAGAGTAGGGGTACCCTAGTATCCCGAACTTGTGCACGGGCAGTTGCAGCACACCGCGGCAAGGCTTGCTGGGTGACCGCCAAGGTCCTCCGTGGTTCCTTTGGAGCCATTCAAGAACAAAGTATTCAGGCCAAGGAGACAAGGCCCCGGCAAGAGGAGCTTGCCGGGAAGGCCAACCAAGGCATCTAAAGGAACTTGCCGCGACGCGCCACGCGTCCCGGCGAGGCCCGGTGAGCGACAAGCTTCCGGACGCGACAAGACAACAACCGCGGCAAGGCGCTTGCCGCGGCAAGCTACCACTCTGTACCCGCGCTCCAGCACATCCACCAACGTGTCGCCCTGGGGTCTTTCCAGGCGCGCGTGGCAAGAGTCTGTGCAGCCAGCGGTGCGAGGTGGCGAGCGACGCTGACGAGATTGCCATCGTGGCGAACGGTGGCGTCCCTGACGGTCCTTTTCTGCACTATTTGGGCGACACAGACGGGCATTTAATGCTTTTGTCCCCTGCCGTCAGGGTTAGGTAGGATACACTGTACAGGTAGTTGTACCAACCGCAACACCTTTTCCATTTTTACCCTTGACTATGTTGCCACCTGTCGGTGACCCCTTCAGCATATAAAAGGAGGCCCATGCGCAACGTAGAGGGAGGTTTGAAACCAGAAAACACTCACGCTCGGTCTCATTAGCAGCTAGTGTGTACTATAGCGCTCAGCGCCCCCGAGCAAGAACTCAATACAATCAGACAAGCAGCAGTAGGAGTGTTATCTCTCCGGAGAGCTTCGAAGCTGGGTAAACTGCTCGTGTGTTTCGCCTCGATCCGCTCTTCGTGCGATCTCCGCCCCCCGCCGAACCGAAAGGGGCTCGGTCCGCCGGTCCCCATAGGTGTTCGTGGATCAGCCTCCCCAACAAAGAGTGATCCAGGAATGGATCACAGGACAACGGTCAAAGTTATCCTTAGTAACTTGTGGACTAAGGAATTTTCTCGATTATGGAGGTGGTAAAACAGTTCGTCGTAAAGAGTTACGCCGATGCAAACTTTGACACTAATCCGAATTATTCTGAGTAGTAAACTGGATTCGTATAGTAGAACAGTTATTTGGAATAGCTCCAAATAGCGTGTGGTAGCTGCATCTACAAGATGACATAGAGATTTGTAAAGCACACACGGATCTGAAAGGTTCAGACCCGTTGACTAATTACCTCTCTCACAAGTGAGATATGATCAAACCCCATGGGTGTTGGATTCATTACAATCACATAGTGATGTGAACTAGATTATTGACTCTAGTGCAAGTGGGAGACTGTTGGAAATATGCCCTAGAGGCAATAATAAAATGGTTATTATTGTATTTCCTTGTTCATGATAATTGTCTATTATTCATGCTATAATTGTATTGACTGGAAACCGTAATACATGTGTGAATGCATAGACCACAACATGTCCCTAGTGAGCCTCTAGTTGACTAGCTCGTTGATCAATAGATGGTTATGGTTTCCTGACCATGGACATTGGATGTCATTGATAACGGGATCACATCATTAGGAGAATGATGTGATGGACAAGACCCAATCCTAAGCATAGCACAAGATCGGTTTGCTAAGAGCTTTTCTAATGTCAAGTATCATTTCCTTAGACCATGAGATTGTGCAACTCCCGGATACCATAGGAATGCTTTGGGTGTACCAAACGTCACAACGTAACTGGGTGGCTATAAAGGTGCACTACAGGTATATCCAAAAGTAACTGTTGGGTTGGCACAAATCTAGATTGGGATTTGTCACTCCGTATGACGGAGAGGTATCTCTGGGCCCACTCGGTAATGCATCATCATAATGAGCTCAATGTGACTAAGTAGTTAGTCACGAGATCATGCATTGCGGAACGAGTAAAGTGACTTGCCGGTAACGAGATTGAACGAGGTATTGGGATACCGACGATCGAATCTCGGGCAAGTAACATACCGATTGAAAAAGGGAATTGTATACGGGATTGATTGAATCCCCGACATCGTGGTTCATCTGATGAGATCATCGTGGAACATGTGGGAGTCAACATGGGTATCCAGATCTCGATGTTGGTTTATTGGCTGGAGAACTGTCTCGGTCATGTCTGCCTGGTTCCCGAACCCCTAGGGTCTACACACTTAAGGTTTGGTGATGCTAGAGTTGTTATGGGAAATAGTATGTGGTTATAGAAGGTTGTTTGGAGTCCCGGATGAGATCCCAGACATGACGAGGAACTCCAGAATGGTCCGGAGGTGAAGATCGACATATTGGACGAAGGGTATTGGAGTCCGGAATTGTTCTGGGAGTACCGGGAGACGACCAGCGTGACCGAAAGGTGTTTCAGAGGCCCCGACAAGCGTTGGGGGGCCTTATGGGCCAAGAGGGGGCGCTCCAGCCCACTAAGGGGCTGTGTGCCCATCCCAACCCCTCTCACGTAATCAGGAGAGGTGGGGGCGCCTCCCCTAGGGCAGCCACCCCTCCCGGCTTGGGGGGCAAGTTTCCTAGGGGTGGCGGCGCCCAAACCCATCTAGGGTTTCCCCAGTGGCCGGCACCCATCCCCTAGGGAACCCTAGGGACCCTCCTCCACCCCCTTCCCCCTATATATAGTGAGGGAGAGAGAGGGCAGCCGCACCCTTCCCCTGGCGTAGCCCTCTCCCTCCTCCAACACCTCTTCCTCCTCCGTAGTGCTTGGCGAAGCCCTGCAGGAATACCACGAGCTCCACCACCACCATGCCGTCGTGATGTCGGAGTTATCCCTCAACTTATCCTCTCCCATTGATGGATCAAGAAGGAGGAGACGTCCCCAGGCTGTATGTGTGTTAAACATGGAGGCGCCGTCCGTTCGGCGCTAGATCGGATCTTCCGCGATTTGAATCGCCGCGAGTACGACTCCATCATCCGCGTTCTTGTAACGCTTCCGCTTAGCGCTCTTCAAAGGTATGAAGATGCTCATCCTCTCCCTCTCTTGTTGCTAGAATCTCCATAGATTGATCTTGGTGATGAGTAGAAAATTTTGAATTTGTACTATGTTCCCCAACAAACATAGCATACATGATAGAACTATGGCTGAGACATAGGGAATGCCTTTCATTTTCTCTCTATCTTCAGCAGTGGTCGGGCATTGAGTCTGACTCAACTTCACACCTTGTAACACAGGCAAGAACCCTTTCTTTGACTGATCCATTTTAAACTTCTTCAAAACCTTATCAAGGTATGTGCTTTGTGAAAGTCCTATTAAGCGCCTTGATCTATCTCTATAGATCTTGATGCCAATTATATAAGCAGCTACACCGAGGTCTTTCATTGAAAAACTTTTATTCCAGTATATTTTTATGCTATCCATAAATTCCATATCACTTCGAATCAACAATATGTCATCCACATATGATATCAGAAATGCTACAGAGCTCCCACTCACTTTCTTTTAAATACAAGCTTCTCCAAAAGTCTATATAAAACCATATGCTTTGATCACCTCATCAAAGCGTATATTCCAACTCCAAGATGCTTGCACCAGTCCATAAATGGAACGCTAGAGCTTGTACACTTTGTTAGCACCTTTAGGATCGACAAAATCTTCTGGTTACATCATATACAACTCTTCTTTAAGAAATCCATTAAGGAAAGCAGTTTTGACGTCCATTTGCCAGATTTCATAATCATAAAATGCGACATTGCTAACATGATTCAGACAGACTTTAGCAACAAGTAGAGCTTTATAAACAGTAACATTACCATCAGCATCAGTCTTCTTCTTGAAGATCCATTTATTCTCTATGGGTCGCCGATCATCAGGCAAATCCACCAAAGTCCACACTTTCTTCTCATACATGGATCCTATCTTAGATTTCATGGCCTCAAGCCATTTATCAGAATCTAGGATCATCATAGCTTCTTCATAGTTCGTAGGTTCATCATGGTCAAGTAACATGACTTCCAGAACAGGATTGCCATACCACTCTAGTGCGGATCATGCTCTGGTTGACCTACGAGCTTCAGTAGTAACTTGATCTGAAGTTTCATGATCATCATCATTAGCTTCCTCTCTAGTTGGTGTAGGCATCACGGGAACGAATTTCTCTGATGAGCTACTTTCCAAATTGAGAGAAGGTACAATTACCTCATCAAGTTCTACTTTCCTCCCACTCACTTCTTTCGAGAGAAACTCCTCTCTAGAAAGGTTCCATTCATGGCAACAAAGATCTTTCCTTCGGATCTGTAGTAGAAGGTGTACCCAACTGTTTCCTTAGGGTATCCTATGAAGAGGCACTTCTCCAATTTGGGTTCGAGCTTATCAGGCTGAAGCCTTTTGACATAAGTGTCGCAACCCCAAACTTTAAGAAACGACAGCTTAGGTTTATTGCCAAACCACAGTTCATAGGGTGTCATCTCAACGGATTTAGATGGTGCCCTATTTAATGTGAATGCAACTGTCTCTAATGCATAACCCCAAAACAATAATGGTAAATCGGTAAGAGATATCATAGATCGCACCATATCTAATAAAGTACGGTTACGATGTTCAAACACACCATTATGTTGTGGTGTTCCAGGTGGCGTGAGTTGTGAAACTATTCCACACTGTTTTAAATGAAGGCCAAAATCGTGACTCAAATATTTGCCTCCGTGATCGGATCATAGAAACTTTATTTTCTTGTTATGATGATTCTCCACTTCACTCTGAAATTATTTGAACTTTTCAAATGATTCAGGCTTGTGTTTCATTAAGTAGATATACCCATATCTGCTAAAATCAACTATGAAGGTCAGAAAATAACGACACCCGCTGCGACCTCAACACTCATCGGACCGCATACATCGGTATGTATTATTTCCAATAAGTCATTGACTCGCTCCATTATTCCGGAGAACGGAGTTTTAGTCATCTTGCCCATGAGGCATGGTTCGCAAGTATCAAATGATTCATAATCAAGTGAGTCCAAACGTCCATCTGCATGTAGTTTCTTCATGCGCTTTACACCATTATGACCTAAACGGCAGTGCCACAAATATGTTGCATTATCATTATCAACTTTGCATCTTTTGGCATCAATATTATGAATATGTGTATCACCACAATCGAGATTCAACAGAAATAGACCACTCTTCAAGGGTGCATGACCATAAAAGATATTACTCATATAAATAGAACAACCATTATTCTCTGATTTAAATGAATAACCATCTCACACTAAACAAGATCCAGAAATAATGTTCATGCACAATGCTTGCACCAAATAACAATTATTCAGGTCTAAAACTAATCCCGAAGGTAGATGTAGAGGTAGTGTGCTGACAGCGATCACATCGACCTTGGAACCATTCCCGACGTGCATCGTCACCTCATCCTTAGCCAATCTTTGTTTAATCCATAGTCCCTATTTCGAGTTACAAATATGAGCAACCGAACCGGTATCAAATATCCAGGCACTACTACAAGCATTAGTAAGGTACACATCAATAACATGTATATCAAGTATACCTTTGTTCACTTTGCCATCCTTCTTATCCGCCAAATACTTGGGGCAGTTCTGCTTCTAGTGACCAGTCCCTTTGAAGTAGAAGCACTCAGTTTCAAGCTTGGGTCCTGCTTTCGGCTTCTTCCCGGGAGTGGCAACTTGCTTGCCATTCTTCTTGAAGTTCCCCTTCTTTCCCTTGCCCCTTTTCTTGAAACTAGTGGTCTTGTTAACCATCAACACTTGATGCTCCTTCTTGATTTCTACCTCCACAGCTTTGAGCATTGCAAAGAGCTCGGGAATAGTCTTTTACATCCCTTGCATACTATAGTTCATCACGAAGCCTTTATAACTTGGGGGCAGTGATTGGAGAACTCTGTCAATAAAACTATCATATGGAATATTAACTCCCAGCTGAGTCAAGTGATTATGACATCCAGACATTATGAGTATGTGTTCACTGACAGAACTGTTCTCCTCCATCTTGCAGCTATAGAACTTGTTGGAGACTTCATATCTCTCAACTCAGGCATTGCTTGAAATATTAACTTCAACTCCTGCATCTCATATGGTCCATGACGTTCAAAATGTCTTTGAAGTCCCGATTCTAAGACGTAAAGCATGGCACACTAAACTATCGAGTAGTCATCAGACTGAGCTTGCCAGATGTTCATAACATCAGCATCTTCTCCTGCAGCAGGCCTTTCACCTAGCGGTGCATCAAGGACACAATTCTTCTGTGCAGCAATGAGGATAATCCTCAAGTTACGGACCCAGTCCATGTAGTTTCTACCATCATCTTTCAACTTAGCTTTCTATAGGATCGCATTAAAATTCAAAGGAACGGTAGCACGGGCCATTGATATACAACATAAATATGCAAAAACTATCAGGACTAAGTTCATGATAAATTAAGTTCAATTAATCATATTACTTAAGAACTCCCACTTAGATTTACATCCCTCAAGTCATCTAAATGATACGTGATCCAAATCAACTAAACCATGTCCGGTCATCACGTGAAATGGAGTAGTCATCAATGGTGAACATCTCTTTGTTGATCATATCTACTATATGATTCACGTCCGACCTTTCGGTCTCTAGTGTTCCGAGGCCATGTCTGTACATGTTAGGCTCGTCAAGTTTAACCCGAGTATTCCGCATGTGCAAACTGTCTTGCACCCGTTGAATGTGAACATAGAGCCTATCACACCCGATCATCACGTGGTGTCTCAGCACGAAGAACTGTTGCTATGGTGCATACTCAGGGAGAACACTTATACCTTGAAATTTAGTTAAGGGATCATCTTATAATGCTACCGCCGTACTAAGCAAAATAAGATGCATAAAAGATAAACATCACATTCAATCAAAATATGTGACATGATATGGCCATCATTATCTTGTGCTTTTGATCTCCATCTCCAAAGCATCGTCATGATCTCCATTGTCACCGGCTCGAGACCTTGATCTCCATTGTCGCGTTGTGGTCGTCTCGCCAACTATTGCTTCTAAAACTATCACTACTGCTTAGTGATAAAGTAAAGCAATTGCATGGCGTTTGCATTTCATACAATAAAGCGACAACCATAAGGCTCCTGCCAGTTGCCGATAACTTTAACAAAACATGATCATCTCATACAACAACGTATATCACATCATGTCTTGACCATATCACATCACAACATGCCCTGCAAAAACTAGTTAGACGTCCTCTACTTTGTTGTTGCAAGTTTTACATGGCTGCTACGGGCTTCTAGCAAGAACCATTCTTACCTACGGCACAAAACCACAACGGGGTTTATCAAGTTTGTTGTTTTAACCTTCAACAAGGACCGACCGTAGTCAAATTTGATTCAACTAAAGTTGGAGAAACAAACACCCGCCAACAACCTTTATGCAAAACTAGTTGCATGTCTGTCAGTGGAACCGGTCTCATGAACGTGGTCATGTAAGGTTGGTCCGGGCCGCTTCATCCAACAATACCACTGAATCAAAATAAGACATTGGTGGTAAGCACTATGATGAACACTGATGTCTACTACGCAACCTTCTTCTTGTAGACTCGTGTTGGGCCTCCAAGCGGAGAGTTTTGTAGGACAGTAGCAAATTTCCCTCAAGTGGATGACCTAAGGTTTATCAATCCGTGGGGGCGTAGGATGAAGATGGTCTCTCTCAAACAACCCTGCAACTAAATAACAAAGAGTCTCTTGTGTCCCCAACGCACCGAATACAATGGTAAATTGTATAGGTGCACTAGTTCGGCGAAGAGATGGTGATACAAGTGTAATATGGATAGTAGATATATGTTTTTGTAATCTGAAATTATAAAAACAGCAAGTTAACGAGTAGTAAAAGTGAGCAAAACGGTATTGCAATGCTTCGAAACAAGGCCTATGGTTCATACTTTCACTAGTGCAAGTTCTCTCAAAAATGATAACATAATTAGATCATATAAAAATCGTCAACATGCAACAAGAGTCACTCCAAAGTTCCTATCGCGGAGAACATAAGATGAAATTGCTTGTAGGGTACGAAACCACCTCAAAGTTATTCTTTCCGATCAATCCATTGGGTTATTCCTATAAGTTTCACAAACAACCCTAGATTTCATAGTAAAATAACACCATATGACACACATCAATCAACCCTAATGTCACCTAGATACACCAATGTCACCACAAGTATCCATGGGTCAATTATACGATATGCATCAAACAACTTCAGATTCATAATATTCAATCCATCATAAAGAACCTCAAAGAGTGCCCCAAGATTCCTACCTGAGAAACAAGGATGAAAACGTGCATCAATCCCTATGCATAGATTACCTCAATGTCAGCTTGGGAATCCGTGAGTTGAGTGCCAAAACATACATCAAGTGAATCAATAGATGGGAGGCGTAGGATGAAGATGGTCTCTCTCAAACAACCCTGCAACCAAATAACAAAGAGTCTCTTCTGTCCCCAACACACCCAATACAATGGTACATTGTATAGGTGCACTAGTTCGGTAAAGAGATGGTGATACAAGTGTAATATTGATAGTAGATATAGGTTTTTGTAATCGTAAATTATAAAAACAGCAAGGTAACAAGTAGTAAAAGTGAGCAAAACAGTATTGCAATGCTTCGAAACAAGGCCTAGGGTTCATACTTTCACTAGTGCAAGTTCTCTCAACAATGATAACATAATTAGATCATATAAAAATTCCTCAATGTGCGAAAAAAGTCACTATAAAGTTCCTATCATGGAGAACACAAGATGAAATTGCTCGTAGGGTACGAAACCACCTCAAAGTTATTCTTCCCAATCAATCCATTGGACTATCCCTATAAGTGTCACAAACAGCCCTAGAGTTCATAGTAAAATAACACCATATGACACACATCAATCAACCCTAATGCCACCTAGATACTCCAATGTCACCACAAGTATCCATGGGTCAATTATATGATATGCATCAAACAACTTCAGATTCATAATATTCAATCCAACATAAAGAACCTCAAAGAGTGCCCCAAGATTCCTACCGAAGAAACAAAGATGAAAACATGCATCAACCCCTATGCATAGGTTACCCCAATGTCACCTCGGTAATCTGCGAGTTGAGTGCCAAAACATACAACAAGTGAATCAATACAATACCCCATTGTCACCACGGGTATCCCACGCAAGACATACATCGAGTGTTCTCAAATCCATAATAGTATTCAATCCGATAATAGTGAAACCTCAAAGGTAAAACTCAATTCATCACAAGAAGGTAGAGGGGGAGAAACACTATATGGTCCGAGTATAGTAACAAAGCTCGCGGTACATCAAGATCGTGTCAAATCAAGAACATGAGAGAGAGAGATCAAACACATAGCTACTGGTACATACCCTCAGCCCCAAGGGTGAACTACTTCCTCCTCGTCATGGAGAGCGTCAGGATGATGAAGATGGCCACCGGTGATGGATCCCCCCTCTGGAAGGGTGCTGGAATAGGGTCCCGATTTGTTTTTTGTGGCTACAGAGGCTTGCAGCGTCGGAACTCCCGATCTAGGTTTATCTCTGGGTCTTGGTATTTATAAGAATTTTTGGTGTTGGGGGAAAGTCAGGGGGGTCCACGAGGCAACCGGAAGGGTGGGGGCGCACTCTAGGGGGGTGCCCTCCATCCTTGTGGTGGCCTCGGGACTCTTCTGGCCCAACTCTTTTGCTTTGGGGGCTTCCTGTGGTCCATAAAAAATCACCGTAAATTTTTAGGTCATTTGGACTCCGTTTGTTATTCCTTTTCTGTAAAACTCAAAAACAAGGAAAAACAGAAGTTGAGAAAATCGAGAAAGGTGGTCCAACTTGAGGAAATAAATATCATCATCATCTAGCTCAAGTGTGTTAGGGAACATAGCATGCAATTTCAATATAAATTCCTACGCTCACGCAAGATCTATCTAGGAGATGCATAGCAACGAGAGGTGAGAGTGTGTCCACGTACCCTCATAGACCGAAAGAGGAAGCATTTATCGACGTGGTTGATGTAGTCGAACTTCTTCTTGTTCCGATCGATCAAGTACCAAACATACGGCACCTCCGAGTTCTGCACACGTTCAGCTTGATGACGTCCCTCGAACTCCTGATACATCAAAGTGTCGAGGGAGTAGATGAGTTTTGTCAGCACAACGACATGGTGACGATGATGGTGAAGTGATCCGCGCGGGGCTTCGCCTAAGAACTACGATATGACTGGAGGCGTAAACTATGGAGGAGGCACCGCACACGGCTAACGATTATTGGTGTGTCTTCTAAGCGCCCCTCTCCATGTATATATAGGTGGGAGGGGGAGGGGAGCAGCCTTGGGGTGCCCCAAGTAGGAGGAATCCTACTTGGGGCCCTAGTCCAATTTGCCCCCCCCCCCCGCCTTTCCTTTTACCAGAAGTGGGAAAAGGGAAGAGGGAAGGAGGAAGGAAAGGGGGCCCGACCCCCTCTTCCTGCTCCTATTCGGCCTCCTTCCTTAAGGGGGGCACCCCTTTTGGGCTAGTGTGCTCCCCTCCTATGGCCCATAAGGCCCATTATTCCCCTGGGGGGTTCCGGTAACCCCTCGGTAGTTCGATAAATACCCGATACTACCCAGAACACTTCAGATGTCCGAATACTATCATCCTATATATTAATGTTTACCTCTCGACCATTTCGATACTGCTCGTCATGTTCGTGATCTCATCTGGCACTCCGAACAATATTCGATCACCAAATCACATAACTCATATAATACAAAATCGTCATTGAACGTTAAGCGTGCGGACCCTATGGGTTCGAGAACTACGTAGACATGACTGAGACACCTCTCCGGTCAATAACCAATAGTGGAACCTAGATGCTTGTATTGGCTCCCACATATTCTACGAAGATCTTTATCGGTCGAACCGCTATGACAACATACGTTATTCCTTTTGTCATAGGTATGTTACTTGCCCGAGATTCGATCATCGGTATCTTCATACCTAATTTTGTCTCGTTACCGGCAAGTCTCTTCACTCGTTTCGTAATGCATAATCCTGCAACTAACTCATTAGTCACTTTGCTTGCAAGGCTTCGTATGATGTGCATTATCGAGAGGGCCCAGAGATACCTCTCCGATACTCAGAGTGACAAATCCTAATCTTGATCTATGCCAACACAACAAACACCTTTGGAGATACCTGTAGAGCATCTTTATAATCACCCAGTTATGTTGTGATGTTTGATAGCACAAAAGGCATTCCTCCGGTATCCGGGAGTTGCATAATCACATAGTTGGAGGAATATGTATTTGACATGAAGAAAGCAGTAGCAATAAAACTGAACTATCATTATGCTAAGCTAACGAATGGGTCTTGTCCATCACATCATTCTCTAGTGATGTGATCTCATTCATCAAATGACAACACATGTCTATGGTTAGGAAACTTAACCATCTTTGATTAACGAGCTAGTCTAGTAGAGGCTTACTAGGGACACGGTGTTTTGTCTATGTATCCACACATGTATCAAGTTTCCGGTTAATACAACTCTAGCCTGAATAATAAAAATTTATCATGAATAAGGAAATATAAAATAACAACTTTATTATTGCCTCTAGGGTGTATTTCCTTCAAAGTGGACTATGTGCAAGGCAAAGGTTTGACCTTGATAGATTTTCTATTTTACTAGTCTCATGGTTAGTTGGGAGACTGGGGTTATAGGATTGATAGCCGTTCTATCAAGGGGGGCTCTCGAGTGAGTAGCTTGATCGTATCATTCATAGAGAGCTCAAACCATTGCATTCTTGACATCATCTTTCCTGGTTCTTGTTTGGCCTTTTTTCTTTGAGAGTCTTTGAGCTTATGGACACCTTCATGACAAGCTCAAGTTCATCGAGAGCGGAATCCGTTTGCTTCATCTAGTATGTTTTCGATGTTGGAGAGTTTGTCGGTTCATATTGTGGGAAGGTCCTCTTTCTTATCCTATTGGAATTTCTTATCCTTTGCTAGTTCTTAATATAGGATAGTACTCGTCGTCATCTATCCAACAAGTTTGAGTTTGCTGAACTCGGAGTTCATTTGCTGTAGTTATCGCAGTTTCGATCTTCTTTACTGCATATGTAAGTGCATCTAGTGCCACGCCTAGTTGGTTTTGGAGTATTGACGACAAACGTGGTTGAGGGACTAATGTGTTTGTGAGAATTGCAGGATAACACAGGTAGTGTCCCTGATTGATTTGGTTTACCTACCAGAGATGACCCGTAAAAATGTATGAAGACATTGAAGACAATGGTGGATCGTGAAGACATTCACAACAAAGGTTATGACACGTGAAGATATTCACTTGAAGACTATGGAGTACAAAGACATAGTTGTTTTGTAGTTTCCTTTCTTCTTCATTGAGTCATAGGAACCACCATATTGTTAAGTGGGGTCCAAGCGAGCAAAGTCAGAGTGACTGAAGTGATTCTCAACCAAATCCTATGTCTTCGAGCGAAGACAATGAGAGCAAACCTTATCCAGAGCTGGATGAGTCAGCTTTGATTGTAGCCCAAGCCAGGCTCCCGCATGTGTTTGAAATCTGACTGTTGGACATGTGTCAGTTCCTTAGTGACCCAGGGTCATTTCGGACATATCAGGTCGGGTTGCCTCCGGGTTATAAATAGCCCACCCCCTACACCATAAATTGATGGCTGCTTAGAGTTAGTGCACGACTTTTGTCGTTTGAGAGCAACCCACCTCCGAAGCATTTGAGAGAGGGATCCTTGCGAGGACAAATCCCAAAACACCCAGAGCCAAAGAGTGTTAGGTATCACCGAAGTCTTTCTGTCCACGTGATCTAAAGACTTGTTACACTTGAGGACTGTGAATCCTCCAGCCGGTTAGGTGTCGCATTCTGAGCATCCAAGAGTCATTGTGGATTGCCGGTGAACGAAGTCTGTGAAGGTTTGGAAGTCTACCTCGAAGACTTACCAGAGTGATTGGGCGAGGACTGGGTGTCCTTAGCTCAAGGGGAATAAGGTGAAGACACAGTCTTCTAAGTTCAATCACAGCCTCCCTAACCATACGTACAGTTGTCAAGGCAACTGGAACTGGTCTACCAAATCCTTGTCTTCGCCAAGCTACTGATTCTATCCTCTAATCTCCTTACTTTACAGTTTGTCTTTGTGAAGTCATAGCTTGCCTTCCTGATTCATTTGATTTCTTTGTGTGAAGACTTATATCTGTTTAGCTTCGTACTATCATCCATTCTGATCCTGTCTACCTAGTTACAGTTAGTCTTCATGCTTTCACTGTATTGTATGTTTGACTAATGCTTGCCTAGTGTAGTCTTCATTCCGTTGCTTACTATATAGGCTCAGTTTACCTGTTAGTCTTCAAAGCCATCGTGTTTTGAAGACTTCCATAAAAATTGCCTATTCACCCCCCTATAGTCGATAACTAGCACTTTCAATTGGTATCAGAGCAAGGTACTCCCTTCTTCTATGTGATTCATTTTAAACACCTGGAGTTTTAGCTTTGTCGACTATAGGGATAATCAAGGTCTCCCTTGCGTGCCCCGTCTTCGATGGCACTGACTACCCCTACTAGAAGAACAAGATGCGCATGCATCTTGAAGCCATTGATGTTGATCTCTGGTATGCCATCAAGACTGGCGTTCCCAAGGTCGGTGAAGGCGTCACCGCTGCTAATGTCAAGAGATTTGCGCAATTGGACTCAACCGCCAAGAACATCATCTGTGGTCATCTGACCAAAGGGCAGTATGACCGTGTGAGTGCACTAGAAACTGCAAAGCTGGTCTGGGACTGGCTGTCCAAGGTCAATGAAGGCGTCTCAACTCAGAGAGACTCAAGAATCGATGTTCTTCGCAATCTCTTCAACTGCTTCAAGACAAATGAAAATGAAAATGTCCAGCTCATGTTCGATCGCTTAACTGATATCACCAATGAGCTTCGTGCTCTCGGCACCACTGAGATCACCAAGCATGAGATCATGAAGAAGCTTTTGAGATCTCTTGATAGCTTGTTTGACACCTTAGCCCTGATGATTCAAGAACGTCCTGACTTCAAATATCTCGATCCGTCTGACATACTTAAGAGGCTCAACACACATGAGTTCCAGCTATCTGAGAAGCGTGATATCTATGGACCAACTATGGCCGAACCCATGCTTTGAAAGCTAAAGCCGTTTCCTCAGCTGAAGAAGAATCTGTCTGTAGCTCTGGTGATCCTGAAGAGCTTGGCAAAGAGCTTGCAATGCTCGTGAGGAAGTTCCAGAAGTTCTCCAAGAAAAATTGATTCAGCAAGTCTTCAAGATCTAGCTCAAAGAACGACGAGGCTTCATCACGTGACTACAAGAACATAACTTGCCACAAATGCAAGAAGACATGCCACTACATCTCCGAGTGTCCTCAGTGGGATAATGAATCGAAGAAGATGAAGAAGAAGAGCAAGGAATATGATTCTGATGACAAGAAGAAGAAGAAATCTTCAAAATCCTCTTCAAAGTCTTCATCAAAGTCTTCATCTCACAAGAAAACCTCATCAAGGAAGGCTCCTGCATTTATTGGCAAGGAAATGGATTCAGAGGAGGAGTCTGCCTCTGAGGAGGCAGTGGTGGAGTCTTAGGAGGAGTCTGATTCAGGCGTGGCAAGCCTGGCTCTAGCGTCAGTGTTCATTGCCAAGTCAATCTTCAACACTGAAGACAATGGTCGCAACGTTGAAGCCAAAGCTGATGATGATGTTGATGATGGCTCTGCTCTGACCTACTGCTTCGTGGCACGTGGTGCCAAGGTAACTTCACGTGATGCCTATTTCCAAACCTCTAGTGAATATGACTCTGAATGTGAATCCAAACCTAGCTATAAGACACTTGCTAAAATTGCAACTGAGTAACAAACTGCTATGGAACATATTCAAAAGCTGCTAGATAAAAGCGATGACCTGTTGGAGGCGGAAATGAATTGAATTCGGTCCTTAATCGAAGACATTAAAAGTCTTCACGTTAAGTAAGAGGATCTTGAAAGTCGTCATGAACTCTCTCAGCCTCTCATGTGAAGCTTTCCTACGATTATCTTCAAAGGAAGCAGGATCTAGAAAAACTGAGGGCGTCTCATGAAGATCTTCAAAAAGAGAACGATTCACTACTCGCCCAACAGATCAGTACAGCTCAGATAGAATTTGTTCCATCATGCTTAAAGTGTCTTGAGCGCGATAATATTGTCTCTGTTGCTGAATGTTCTACTGCATCTGATTTTGCAATATCTTCAACTGTTGATGTGGTAACTAACCCCTCTACTGAGGATGCCACTACTATTGCTGATGAGAATGCTAGGTTGAAGACATTGCTTGAGACCGGCATGTACAAAAGTCTCAAAGGGCATCAAACCTTATGCGATGTCCTCAAGAAATAGATTCTGAATAGAAACCCTAGGAAAGAGGGTGTTGGGTTCAAGAGGAAAATGAATGTTGATGGTTCATATTGGACGCCCGAGCAGTACCCCAAAACCACCTGGGTTGCTGCTAAGGATCCTTCAGTTGACCCATCCACTTTATCTAGCTTCACTTGTGCTAACCCAATTGTCATTGATGAATCCTTTGATGCAAATTATAAACTGTTTAAGAATCAGAATGGTGCAGTGTTTGCCAGGTACATTGGTACTAACTGCAAGAACGGGTCACCCTAGAAGAAGATCTGGGTGCCCAAAAGCTGTCTTGAGAAGCTTCCCGTGAATGTCATCATGACACCACCTAGGAAGAAGATAAACCCCCGACCAAAGGCATCATATGGGTCAAAGGCTTCATACAGACAAAGGACCACTTATGGTGACCCTAACGCCAATGTTTTGCAGGAGAACCACTATGAGACTCATGAATATGAGCGTGTTTCCTCTAAGTGCTATGTTCACAAAACTAAGAACTTTTCTGCATATTCTTACGAGTACTATTCTCCTCCTACGAAGCTAGTTTCTAGGGTTCCTAAGCCAAAGTTCTCAGATGCTGCACTTAGACTCATTGCTTCTAAGCCACCCCTGAAGATGTGGGTGGTTAAGAAGAATTAACTTCTCTTGCAGGGAAAGGTCTCCAGCCGGAAAGCTAATTCTTCTGACGACAAAGCTGGAGACCTAAAACATCTTGTGGGACACAAGATAAAATGCTCAAATTGTCTTATCATGTATTTCATCCCAGGGTTCCTTGAGGAGCATCCTACCATGCCTAACCAGAATCTAAACTTTGATAATATGCTTGTTCGCTACATGTTTATGCTTCACAATACTCTTGGTGAAGCCTATCCCGCTAACTGCACTGTAGGGTACAACTCCGAAAGCCACTGAATGGATCATGGACAATGGCTGCACCAACCACATGACTGGTGATCGGAGTCTTCTTATATATGGATTCAACCCTACGTCCATCTACTAAGAGCCATATCACATTCGCTGACACTGGTAAAAGAAAGGTATTGGGTCTTGGTAGAGTTGCTATCTCAAAGGATCGGCAAATGGATAAAGTGATGCTTGTTGAATCCCTTGGATACAACTTAATGTCTGTGTTAATGCTCTATGATCTGAATGTGATTGTGATATTTGGAAAATATTGTTGTCTTGTGCTAATGGAATCTGACAAATCTCTAGTCTTCGAAGACTATCGAAGAGGTGATCTGTGTATGGTAGATTTCTCAGCAGGACCACAACTTGTCGTACGTCTTCTAGCAAAGGCTTCAGAATGCTGGCTATGGCATCAATGGCTAGGACATGCGGGCATGAGGAACTTGTACACTCTCGTGAACAAGAAGCACATCATTGGCATCGAGGGCGTCAAGTTCAAGAAGGATCATCTATGTGACGCCTGTGAAGCTGGAAAGATGACTAGAGCCAAGCATCCCTCAAAGACAATCATGACTACCTCACACCCCTTTGAGATGCTTCACATGGACCTATTTGGCCCTACTCACTACTCTACCCTTACTACTACTGCACATCTCTATGGTTTCGTTATTGTTGATGATTACTCGAGATACACCTGGGTGCACATAATTCTCTATAAGAGTAAAGTGCATGATGTCTTCAAACGCTTCACAAATCGGGCCATGATGAATTATGGCATCAAGATCAAGCACATCTGGAGTGACAATGGCACTAAGTTCAAGAATGCTGGCCTCGACATTTATCTTGATACTTTGGGCATCACACATGAGTTCTCTGCTCCTTACACACCTCAGCAGAATGGCATCGTGGAGCGCGAGAACAGAACACTCATTGAGATGGCGTGAACGATGCTCGATGAGTACAAGACTCCAAGAAAATTCTGGCCTGAAGCCAATGATACTGCATGCCACATCATCAACAGAGTATATCTTCACAAGTTCTTCAAGAAGACATCTTATGAACTTCTGACTGGTAATACCCAAACGTCAGTTACTTCAAAGTCTTTGGTGCTAGGTGCTAGATCAAAGATCCACATCACATGTCTAAATTCGCACCGAAAGCACATGAAGGTTTTATGCTTGGTTACAGAAAGGACTCGCACACCTACAGAGTCTTCAACCTCTTTCACTATAAAGTGGTTGAAACTGTAGATGTGCAGTTAGATGAGACTAACGGTTCACAAAGAGAGCACTTGCCAAATGTGCTAGATGAAGCTACACCAGGTGAAGCTATCAAGCTGATGGGTACTGGAGAAATCATACCCACTAAGGAATAGGCTAAGGATGAGATCATCATTTCTGCACCTAATCAACCTGAAGATAATGCTCAGTCCGAAGCCAATGCTGAAAATGAAGACAATAGTCAGTCGGATTAAAATCTTCGTCCAGCTCATCCTCGAGTAGCAAATGAAGTACATATTGAGAAGTCCATTGATAACATCAACGCTCCTGGCCCTCTCACTCGATCAAGAGCAACACAACTAGCAAACTTCTGTGGTCACTTTGCTTTTGTCTCTATATCTGAACCCAAGAAAGTTGAACAAGCCTTCATGGAACCTTCATGGATTCAAGCTATGCAAGAAGAGCTTCAATAGTTTGAGCTGAATAATGTCTGGGAGCTTGTTAAATATCCTGATCCTCGCAAGCACAATGTCATTGGCATGAAATGGATCTATCGCAACAAGCAAGATGAATTTGGTCAAGTTGTTAGAAACAAAGCTCACCTCATTGCTCAAGGTTACACACAAGTGGAAGGAATCTACTTCGATGAAACCTTTGCTCTTGTGGCTAGGCTTGAAGCCATTCGCATACTACTGGCCTATGCTAACCATCACAACATTCTTCTGTACAAAATGGATGTGAAGAGTGCCTTTCTCAATGGAAAAATTGAAGAAGAAGTGTATGTCGCTCAACCGCCTGGTTTTGAAGATCCTAAGCATCCTGATATGGTGTACAAGCTCAACAAGGCACTGTATGGCCTTAAACAAGCACCTCGTGCTTGGTATGACACACTCAAGGAATTCCTGAAGAGCAAAGGCTTCAAACCTGGTTCACTAGATCCTACTCTCTTCACGAAGACATATGATGGTGAATTGTTTGTGTGTCAAATATATGTGGATGACATTATCTTCGGCTGCACGGATAAGAGATACAGTGACGAGTTTGGAAACATGATGCAAGAGCAATATCATATGTCCATGATGGGGGAGCTGAAATTCTTCCTTGGTCTTCAAATCCGTCAACAGCGCAATGACATCTTCATATCGCAAGAAAAGTACCTCAAATATTGCCTGAAAAAGATTGGAATGCAAGACTGCAAAGGGTACACGACGCCAGTGCCAACCAAAAGTCATCTCGGCCCCAACAACAATGGTAAAGAGTTCGATCAAAAGGTATACCACTCCATGATTGGTTCTTTGCTATACTTATGTGCATCTAGGCCTGATATAATGCTTAGAGTTTGCATGTGTGCCCGATTCCAAGCGGCACCAAAGGAGTCGCATCACCTTATGGTGAAGCGAATACTTCGATATTTGGCTCACAACCCAACACTAGGATTATGATATCCAAAGGGCTCAACGTTTGATCTATTTGGATATTCTGATGCTGATTATGCTGGTGAAAAAATTGATCGCAAGTCCACTTCAGGAACATGTCACTTTCTTGGACGATCTCTTGTCTGCTGGTCTTCAAAGATGCAGAAATACATATCACTCTCCACTGCTGAATCTGAATACATTGCTGCTGGAACTTGATGTGCCTAGCTTCTCTGGATGAAGCAAACTCTCAAGGACTACGGCATCAACACGAAGAATGTGCCACTCTTCTGCGATAATGAAAGCACAATCAAGCTTTCCAAGAATCCAGTTCAGCACTCAAAGACAAAGCACATCGAGATTCGTCATCACTTTCTTAGGGATCATGTCAACAAGGAAGACATTGATATCATTCACGTCACCACTGAAGAGCAACTGGTAGATATCTTCACTAAGCCCTTGGATGAGAAGAGGTTTTGCAAGCTGCGGTGTGAGCTAAATATCTTAGAATCCTCAAATGTCCAGTGAAGACACACATCCTAACGCTTATGCATGTTGATAACTTAGATGTGCAACACACAAAGTGACGTATTTCTTCAATTCATGAAGACTTACCCTTTGAGTGTGAATACATTAATGCAGATTTTGACTTTGGAGCGCCACGATAATTGTGTGCCATGTCTAGGTCTAGTACTTCCTATACGGTGGGTAACGCCACCACCACAATTTCTCGAAGATTTTCATTTGGCGTCATGATTGCATTATCTTCGCATTTGGATTGTCTTCAACATTGATTTATCTTCAAGTCTATATATTCAAGTCTCTATATATATATATATATATATATATATATATATATGCATGTTTTGTCCTCTACAACATTCACTTATAGCTATGTATTCGTGTTGTTGTTTTTAACTAAGTGAATGTGATCGGACCCTAATCCCTTCTGTGCTACTCCCTCAAATTCTTTATGTCCAAGTCATATGCATTCTGTTGACACTTGTCGAATATCTTCTCTGTGTCCTTGTCAGCAGAAGATATAGAGACACACTTTTCAACTGCTTTTAATGTTTTATCCTTTGCCTGAAAACCGGAGAAGCTGGAAAGACCACCCGACAATTCAGGCGTGCGTGGGAACATAGATAAACTCCTGATAAGTTGCATGCACGCCATGTGTCCTTCAGATGTGAACTGCCAGGGGCACCTGCGTAATTGCACTGCGCTGCCCTCCTCCTTCCTATAAATACTCGCCCCCTCACGGTCAATATCTCTTCTTCCACCTCGCCACCTCTCTCAAACCCTAGCGCCACCGCTAGCTCGCATCAACGCCGGAGACGAAGCACTTAGCTGTCGCGACTTCTTCGACACCATCCTCACGCCGGCCGCGGACCTCATCCTCTCCGTTGCCGCCGTAGGTGTCTTCCGCCGCCAAGTTAGGGTGTGGAAGATTGGACTACTCGGCCTCCCTTCTACCTTGTCTAGCAGTTCACTGTGGTAATTAAATCTGACTTTTTACAGTCTTTTGATCTGCCCAATCCATCCAGTTCAACAAAAAGTGGTTTTTCACTTCCAAATCTGGATCTATCTCTTTCTGAATCTCATGTATTGCAAAGTATGTTCACTTATGCGTCAAAACTAGTTAGATTCCTCACTTGTACCTATTCGTGGATTTACAAATCTAGAACCAACTTCCTTCAATAAGTGAATGTCTTCGCACTATGAGGTCAATGTCTTCTGAACTGATTATCTTCAAAATCTTCTGAGGATGCATATGACCTCTTCCCCTTCCCTCGCATCTCTAATGTTGTCACAGGACATGTCTGTGGTAAAATCCCTTGGTTCTCATAGTCTACATTCATTTGCAGAATTCTTACAACGTCATACTGAATCTCCTGAAGCCAGTTCTTGCTTGACAAGAAGACGTAAGCCTTTCACTGAGCTGGAGCCAATCTGTCTGAACATTATGGCTACTGAGAAGTCTGGACGGAAAGGAGATAGGCAATGCCATGGAAACATTGCACTGGACTTGCCTGCAGATCTATATGAACTCTACAAGTTTGACCCTGAAGAGAGCTACACACAACGCAAGAACCAGATCTAGTGGATCCAAAGGTATTGGGCAGAACGGTGGTTCAAGTACAAGTTTGTGACACCTAAATATGCTGAAAAGAATGCTATCAAGTGACCATGGGGTGATTGTCTGTACCGAAATTTGGTACCGAAGACTAAGGGTGAAGCTATTGATCAAGAGTTCTATCCTTGCATGGTTCGAGTACCTCGGCCTGAGAATGCCGACCCATCATCTCTCTTATGGTGTCATGAAGACAATCTCTTCAAGTGTAACTTTAGTTTGCAAAAGATTCAGCTGTTAAGAACCCGAAGGAATTTGGCCTCAACTTCAACCATGGCCCCTCTGCTCCAAGGTCAGATGGTACTCATGAAGCCAGTGAGAACAAGATTGGCCCCTTCGCCAACTTCGATGGGCTTCTGTCCCATATTGCTGCCCAGAGAGCTGCAGTGGAGCAATCTGCTGCAGAAGCAGATTGGGATGATGCTCCATCACCACTGAAGCAAAAGAAAAAGTCTAAAGCTTCAAAGCCCTCTGCTCCTGCTACTCCAAAAGCTTCAACCAAGAAGTCTCTGAACACTGCACCTCCCGAATCCAGTGTGCAACCTGAAGATTTGTCTCGTGCGTCCAAGAGGACCAAGAAGCCATTGTCCAAGAAGGTTTCTGGGAAACCCCTCACTCTTGCTGCCGTTCTGCGCAACGAGGAAGACACCATCGATCTGTCAAGTGATGAAGATCTTGGTGATGAAGCTCTAGAGATGCTGATCAAGAGCAAGCAAGTGGCGGAGATCTTCAGTGATCTGCCCCTCTTTGATGTTGACATCTTCAATAACTTCATTGATGAGTGGTTCAACGACCAAAGCATCGGCATTGACAGTCTGCAACTGCCTGTGGGCATCAGCGTCACATTTCACATTGCCATTGCTAATGAATTGGCCTTGGCTCAGAAAATCATCGAGGTCAAAAACAAGATTGATTATGAGAAGGCGCATTTCAAGAAGCACATGCACAAGAAGATGTGTAAATTTTCAAGAAGATGCTGCACGACCTCAAGACTGAATTTCACAAGAAGCGTGAAGAAGCTTGAGGCTCTCGAGAACGAATGAAGGCTTATGCACAGAAATGTGTGCAAGCACACAATGAAGCTGAAAAGAGGAAAGCTCTTGGGTGTCCTGGCATCAACCCCAAAATGGCTGCTAAGAAGAACAAGAAGCCTGCCGAAGCTAATCCTGATGTTCCAAGGCAGGAACAACCAGCATTGTCTTCCCTACCAGCATGACTGGCTCGAAGCCAAAGGTCCCCTCAGCTGCTTCTGAGCTCAAGAAGACCAGGCAAGATGAAGCCGAAGCCAGGAAGAGGAAGCACAAGGATACATCTGATGATGCTCCCTCAAAGAAAAAGTTGAAGACAAAGGGCACTAAGTCTTCAAGGAAAGAGCATGTTGCTGCCCCAGAGCCCCTCATAGTTGAACCCATTTCTGTTGCCTACCCTGCATCTGCAAATCGCGAGCGCCGTCTCAACGTCCATCAGCCTGCTCCCATAGAGGCTCCAGAATCTGAAGAAGTTCCAGTTGTTGACCCCAACGCAGCTCAAGACATTGCTCATGAAGACAATGCACTTAATGATGAAGTCCTTCCTCAGCTCTAGCCCCAGTTGGTATCACCGCCTGCTCCTACGAGCAGTGAATACATTAGCATTGGTCCTCCATTGACACAAATTCCTCAAGATGACTCATGGGCTGAGCACCAACAAGAAGATACCCCAGTACAAGATGAAACACCCCGTACTCCACCTGCTTAAGTCACCTCTTCGGTGCTTGATGATGACAATTATATGGAGACCACTCCATCTCCAAAGGTGTCGCCAGTGTTTCGCAGGCTTCGCAAAGGTCTCAGGCTACCTGTGTCCATGTCGACCATTCCAGAAGAAGATTCACAACAATCTAGCTCAGTGGCACGTCAAGTGTTCCCTGAAGCAAATTCTTCTGCGACTGCTCAAGATTCTGAAACTAAAGCTGCTAAAGACATTTCGGCTGCATCAGCCGAAGATGATAGAAGAGAAGAATAAAGATAAGACACACCCCCTGCTACTGATCAAGTCATTCTTGAAGAGAATATGATCGTGCCCGACCCTCCTGTAGTTGACCAGATGGAGGTTAAAAACACTAAGGCTGCCACCAACAATGCTATTAAAGCCAATGACCTAGTCATGGCCGAAGACAATGTGGAGCCTGAAGCAAATGTAAATGATGAAGCCATTGCGACACCAATCACCACTGATGGTGTTGTTCCTCCACCGTGACCTCATGCCATGGAAAGGGCCTTCAATCATGAAGGTCAGATTGTCACCGTCCGATGGCCAATTATGGTTCCTCCTACTACTCCAGGACCCCAATATGATTATCATGTGGAGCAAAGCCTTCAAGTTTAGAAGACAAAGCCACGTCTGCCAAGGCTTCCAAGTGCTTCACTACGCAAGGCTCATTCAGCGTGCTAAGCTTCAGAGACAACAACACCTTCTTTGATAGTGCCAAGAATCCATACAAGAAGCTAAAGATCTCCTCTGACAGATTTTGGAGCCATCAATAGCGAAGCTATTACTCTTGCATTCTGTACAATCAAGACCGGATTTTTCCGCACAGACATCTGGATTGTGATGCTATGGCTGGGCTGCCATGTCTGGAAGAAGCCCTTGACTGCTTTAGGGATGTTGGTCTTCTGGCCTTCGTGACTGATAAAGAACACTGGAATGAAGAGCTTCTCCTGTAGTTCTATGCCACCCTACACATTCGAGGCTACAACAGGAATCCGAAGATTTGGATCCTTGAGTGGATGACAGGTGAGGTACATCATGAAGCCAAAGCTCAGGATATCATCGAGCTTACTTCCCTACCCACTCTAGGTAAGTTATAAGAACCTAGTTGTTGGCTTCATTAGAATGAACTGTAGAGCATATTTTAGAAGCCAGAGCCAAACATGAGCCAAATGCTTAGCATGATGAAGCCATTGCCCCAAGACGCCTAATATCCAAAGGAGTTCTTTGTTAAGGACCTTGAGTACCTGCCACACATATTATATCTTATTCTGAGGCGTACTCTCTGGCCCATCAAAGGCCATTCTTCTGAAGCCAAACTTTATGGCGCCATGAAGACTTTGGTATTCTATATCATCAATGGCATCAGATTCAATACTCAGGATTTCTTCATCAGACAACTTGCTGCTTCTGGAGTTGATCTGTTTGGTATGAAATTATATGCTCCATGGGTGATGCGCTTGATTAAACTTCGTTCAACCATTGACTATCACCCTTCAGCACACAACCATATTGTCTTTTTGCCTGAAATTGATACGTTTATTGAAGCCATCTACTCCGAGCCTGCCAAGAAGCCCCTCCTTCTTTATAATGTTGAATTCTAGAGCTTCTCACAGCCCATTGAAGTTGTTCATGTGCCCAATGTTGCAACTCCTGCTTATCCTTTGGCTGGCAATCTATGCATACCGCACCGTGCCAATACTGAAGCCACTGCAAGCACCATAGCTCAAAGGCCTCAGAAGCGTCCTCATGTTCTTAATGACCGTGAGCTTCTGGTGGCTTTACATCAAAAGCAGGACAGACATCATGACTGGCTGAAGCATTAGATGCAAAGTATCCTGGTGGATGCCAATCACATTTGCAACTTGGACACCAAGAACTCGTTTGTTGCACATGAAGCCTGTCGGCGGTCCTGGAAGAGTCTCACCTTGCTCTGCGCTGAAGATGATCTTCGCACGGATGGCTTCACAGAGAATTTCAAGTTTGACTCCAGGCCTCCTCAAAATGCAAGTTGGTGTCGCACACCCTCCATTGAAGATTCTGAGTGCTCATCTTCGGCTGCAATTATTGTTGTGAGAGTCGTCGATGAAGAAGATGACGCCACTTCGCCGATTTTAACTGCACTGCATCACGATGCTTCACCAGGCCCGTCTGCACCACCAAACTCCAATATCGACCCTGCTGCTCCAACTTCGTCTCCACCTGGGAACGAGTAGATACTCTATGTCTTCAAACCTTTTTGGTTATTACTGACAAAAGGGGGAGAAGCATATGAGTTGATAATCTTCAAGCGGGTCCATATGGGTGGTTGCTTAATTATTTTTTGCTAAGTTCTTACAACTCTCATTCTGAAACTTTTGGCTTTTGAGTTGTAACACTTAAACTTGATGGCCATCTGCTACTCTTGCTGCCACTTTGTGATGCGATGATAAATTCCGCATGTAGTCATTCTGCAGACGTCTATTTTCCATTATGCATATCATTATCTTCATTATCTTTCTATATGCATGATGAATTTTCTTCACACTTTGAAGATGGCCTCCACAAAGCAAAATCTGCCATGTGCATTTGCATTCAAAAGCAAACTATTTATATGCACATCTTCAGGGGGAGCCTCTTTATATGTATGAAGACAATGCTTACAAACCTGAACTTTCACATACTTTTATCCCCACTAAGAACTTCACCCAGTTTGTCATCAATCACCAAAAAGGGGGAGATTGTAATTGCATCTAGTGCCATCCCTAGTTGGTTTTGGAGTATTGACGACAAACGTGGTTGAGGGACTAATGTGTTTGTGAGAATTGTAGGATAACACAAGTACTGTCCCTCATTGATTCGGTTTACCTACCAGAGATGACCCCTAAAAATGTATGAAGACATTGAAGACAATGGTGGATTGTGAAGACATTCACAACAAAGATTATGACACGTGAAGATATTCACTTGAAGACTATGGAGTGCGAAGACATAGTTGTTTCATAGTTTCCTTTCTTCTTTATTGAGTCATAGGAACCACCATACTGTTAAGTGGGGTCCAAGTGAACAAAGTTAGAGTGACTGAAGTGGTGCTCAACCAAATCCTATGTCTTCGAGCGAAGACAATGAGAGCAAATATCCAGAGCTGGATGACTCAGCTTTGCTTGTAGCCCAAGCCAAGCTGTCGCGTGTGTTTGAAATCTGATCGTTGGATACGTGTCAGTTCCTTAGTGACCAAGGGTCATTTCGGACATATCAGGTCGGGTTGCCTCCTGGCTATAAATATCCCACCCCTACACCATAAATTGGTGGCTGCTTAGAGTTAGTGCACGGCTTTTGTTGGTTGAGAGCAACCAGCCTCCGAAGCATTTGAGAGATAGATCCTTGCAAGGACAAAGCCCAAAACACCTAGAGCCAAAGAGTGTTAGGCATCACGGAAGTCTTTCTATCCACGTGATCTAAAGACTTGTTACACTTGAGGATTGTGAATCCTCCATCTGGTTAGGCGTCGCGTTCTGAGCATCCAAGAGTCATTGTGGATTGCCGGTGAACAAAGTCTGTGAAGGTTTGGAAGTATGCCTCGAAGACTTACCAGAGTGATTGGGCGAGGACTGGGTGTCCTTATCTCAAGGGGAATAAGGTGAAGACACAGTCTTCTGAGTTCAATCTCAGCCTCCCTAACCAGACGTACAATTGTCAAGGCAACTGGAACTGGTCTACCAAATCCTTGTCTTCGCCAAGCTATTGATTCTATCCTCTACTCTCCTTAGTTTACAGTTAGTCTTTGTGAAGTCATAGCTTGCCTGCCTGATTCATTTGAGTTCTTTGTGTGAAGACTTATATCTGTTTAGCTTTGTACTATCATCCATTCTGATCCTGTCTACCTAGTTGCAGCTAGTCTTCGTGCTTTCACTGTATTGTATGTTTGACTAATGCTTGCCTAGTGTAGTCTTCATTCTGCTGCTTACTATATAGGCTCGGTTTACCTGTTTGTCTTCAAAGCCATCGTGTTTTGAAGACTTTCATAAAAATCGCCTATTCACCCCCCCTAGTCGATAACTAGCACTTTCAACATCTGTTTCTCTTGGACAGTTTTTAGCTCCCAGGCGGTTGTACCGCTCCGCTCCATGGTAGTACCGCTCATACAGTACTTCTGCTATGAGTTAACACACTCTCTTCTGCTTGTTTTCGCGCTCCTGTAAGTGGGCGGCACCAACATTAGCACGGTAGTAGGGGGCGGTAGTACCGCCCGCGCAGTACTACTATAAGTCTAGTGCCGTTGCCACTACCAGTTATTTTTGGGTTGATGTAGTCTTTTCTGCTCTTACGACACTAGGGCTGTTGTAGAACATGGTAGTATCGCTCCGTGCGGTACTGCCACTCTGTCGCCTCCTAGTACCATCGTTTCTCTGTACTACTTAGCATGTAGTGGTATTGCCGCTCCTAGGAGCGGTAGTAACGCTTGTGCATGGTGTGTGCGCATAACGGTTGGATTTTGTTGGGGCAATAAAAGGGGGTCTTCTTCCCCCAATGAACCTCATCTAGGAGCGGTAGTACCGCTTGTGCATGACCTATGCACATAATGATTGGATTTGGGGTGGCCTATAAAAGAGGGTATTCTTCCCCAATGAACCTCATCCCTTGAGCTCGTGTTTTGCCCCCATTGTTGACCTTCTTAGAGCTTGCTATCTCTCAATCCATCAAATGATTCTTGCTAGTTCTTGAGGGAAAAGAGAGAGGAGATCTAGATCTACGTTTCCACCAATCACTTTCTCCTCTTTGTTAGGGGAACCCCTTGGATCTAGATCTTGGAGTTCTTTGTGTTCTCTTCTTCGTTCTTCCTCTCATTTTCCTCCCTAGTATTAGTTGCTTTGGTGTGATTTGGGAGAGAAGGGCTTGGGCACTCTGTGTGCCCTTGCCTTGCATTTAGTGCATTGGTTTAAGTTCTCCATGGTGATATGTGGAAGTGAAAGTTGAGAAGCTTATTACTCTTGGGTGTTTAGGCACCCTAGAGCTTGTTCCTCTTGGGTGATTTGGTGTCCTAGACGGTTGGTGCATTCAAAGCTCAAACATTGTGGTGTAAAGCTCAGGGCAAGCGTCAGGGTCTTCAATTAGGTTGTGGAGATTGCCCCAAGCAATTTGTACGGGTTCCGTGACCTCCCCAAGGGTTGCCAAAGTGTACGGGTTTGGTGACCACTCCAAAGGGTTGCCATTTGTATGAGTTTGGTGACCGCCCTCAAGGGTCCCTTATTGGAATCACGACATCTTGCATTGTGCGAGGGCGTGAGGAGATTATGGTGGCCCTAGTGGCATTTAGGGGAGCATTGTGCCTCCACACCACTCCAAACGGAGATTAGCATCTGCAAGGGTGTGAACTTCGGGACACATCATCGTCTCCGCGCACCTAGGTTATCTCTTGCCTGATCCCTTTACTTTGTGATAGCCATAGTGTAGGATCGAAAGTATGTCTAGAGGCGGGGGGGGTGATTAGACTACTTGACCAAATAAAAACCTAGCCTTTTCCCGATTTTAGTTCTTGGGTGATTTTAGCAACTTACCACAAGTAAAGCAATCACAATACTATTCAAGCAAGCATGCCAAGAGTATATGAGCAGCGGAAAGTAAAGCATGCAACTTGTAAGAAGGTAAATGGGAGGAGTTTGGAGGGAGCAAACGCAATGTTGACACGAAGATTTTTGGCGTGGTTCCGATAGGTGGTGCTATCATACATCCACGTTCATAGAGACTTGAACCAATGAAGGGTCACAGTTGCACGAGTCCACGGAGGGCTCCACCCACGAAGGGTCCACGAAGAAGAAACCTTGTCTATCCCACCATGGCCATCGCCCACCATGGCCATCGCCCACGAAGGACTTGCCTCACTTGGGTAGATCTTCATGAAGTAGGCGATCTCCCTGCCCTTACAAACTCCTTGGTTCAACTCCACAATCTTGACGGAGGCTCCCAAGTGACACCTAACCAATCTAGGAGACACCACTCTGCAAAAGGTAATAGATGGTGTGTTGATGATGAACTCCTTGCTCTTGTGCTTCAAATGATAGTCTCCCCAACACTCAACTCTATCTCACAGATTTGGCTATGGTTGAAAGATGATTTGAGTAGAAAGCAACTTGGAGAAGGCTAGAGATCAAGATTCTTGTGGTTGGAATGGAATGTCTTGGTCTCAACACATGAGTAGGTGGTTCTCTCTCAGAAAATGAATGGTGGAAGTGTAGGCACGTTCCGATGGCTTTCTCCATGAATGAAGAATGGGTGGAGAGGTATATATAGCCTCCAAACAAAATCTAACCGTTACACACAGATTCCCAAACTCGGTGAGACCGAACTATAAAACTCGGTCAGACCGATTCAGGTCAAAATATGAACGTTATGCTTTTCGGTGGGACCAACATGATCAACTCGATGGGACCGATGTGCTAGGGTTATGGCACAACGTAATCTCGGTGAGACCAATCACATGAACTCGGTGGGACCAATTTCAGTAATAGGAACATAGAGAGTTGGTCAGGCAAACTTGGTGGGACCAATTCCCTCATTTCGGTGGGACCGAAATGTTACTAAAAGGAAACATGAAGTCTGCACTACAAACTCGGTGGGACCGATTCGCTCATTTCGGTGAGACCGAAACGTTACGAAAAGGGAATAGAGAGTTTGCAATCCCATCTCGGTGAGATCGAGATCCCTATCGGTGAAACTGAACTGACTAGGGTTTGTGGCAGTGGCTATGTCAAATGAACTCAGTGGTGCCGGGTATATCAAATCGGTGTGGCCAAGTTTGACTTTTAGGTTTAGGACATATGTGGAAATGAGAAAGTGGTTGAGGGTTTTGGAGCATATCACTAAGCATTTTGAGCAAGTAAGTCATTAAGCAACACCTCATCCCCTTCTAATAGTATTGGCTTTCCTATGGACTCAATGTGATCTTGGATCACTTAAATAAAAATGTAGAGTCTTGAGCTTGTTGCCAATATGTGTCCTTAGCATTTTGAGGGGTCCACATCTCTAGTCCATGCCATGCCAATCATTGAACTTTCTGAAATGATCATCTTGACAGAGCATTAGTTCAATGAGCTATATGTTGCTAAGAATTACCAAAACCACCGAGGGATTAGTTGCACTTTCAATCTCCCCATTTTTGGTAATTGATGACAACATATAGATCAAAGCTTCGACAAATGATAATAAGAATGAAAAACATCGTCACTTTGCGAAGTATGTGATAAGCAAGAGCTCCCCCTAAATTTGTGCATTATTTAAGTTTTTCTTTTGAATGCAAATGCACAACCAATTAGGATCATGGGTTATCTTCCATGTCACATACATCTTGGTGGAGCGCTCAAAATGATAGAAATATGAACAAGCACTCATAACCCAGGCAAAGTGAATGATCATACATAAGAGATAGATAATATCATCATCCAAGCACAAGCATTAAGCATGATATGATCAAACACATGACCATACAAAGTATATCACACACATAAACATAAAGTATCAACCAAGAAAATAAGCAAATAAGTAGCAAAAGAAGCAAAGATCTCTCTCCCTCGAAACCTATGATCTATACACTTTCTTCCCCTTTGGAAACAAGTTGCCAAAAAGCTTGAAAATGCATAGTGGTATGCGGCTCTCTAAGCTTGATCTTCAGGAGGTGGTCTTGAGAGGAATCCGAGGATGAAAGCATCAGTTGAAGTTGATGGAGCTGGTGGAGTTGCCACTAGAGGGGCAACTAGAGTTGTGGCTACATGTGGTGATGGTGTAGCTCTAGTGACTGGCACTGACACTGCTGCAGACCTCTGTGCCCTAGGCACTCTCTGAGACACTTTAGTGGTTGCATTCCCCTTCCTCTCTTCTTCTTCTTCTTGTAACTGCTCAACTGTTGTTTGAATCTCTATCATCTTCAAGTCAAGATCATAGAATTTTGTTTCAAGGATCCTCTCCAAGCTCTCTTGGTTCTGAGTCAGGGTGGCCAATCCTTTCTCAATCCTCAAGGTAGCTTGAATAAGATATCCAATTTGGTCTTGTTTGACTTGAGGAACACTTGTGAAGCCTCTTCAACACTTGGCATCTTTGCTGCCTTCTTAGCTTTTGCCTTCTGCCTCTTCTCTTGAGCTTCCACAAATGGGGGATCTTCAGCATTCATGACAACTGTGTTGTCCTGAAAATCAGGCATAAAAGGAAGATGTTCTTTGTCCAAAAAATACACTCCCTTTTTCATCTTGGAATTAATCAACATTTGTATGTGTGGAGCATATCCACATGACCTTTTCTGGTTAGCAGTTGTTCTCTTGGTGGTCTCAATAATCAAACTCATAACTTTGAACTTTTGGGGCAAATCAAAGAGCTGAAGCAAATTGATGGAGTGGCCTCTGATCATCCTGTGATCTTCTGATTTGGGCAACAAGGTGTGCCTCAAAATGGTGTTTATTGTGGCCAATCCAGACAACAAGTAATACACTGAGCCTAGGTTGTGTGTCTCCAAGGCTTTGTCAGGTATCTCCTTGTACATGTTGGCCATGGAGTTGTGATCCTTCTTCTTCTCAGCATAAACATCAATGTCTTCCTCAGCTTCTTCAGGGGCTTTTATGAGCTTGGCCGACTCATCAACAGTAGATTGGTACCTTGTACCTTCAGTCATCCAGACAATCCTTCCATCAGGCTAAATATGAGCTGTTGAGTAGAATTGCATAATGAGCTCATCATTCCACTTGGTCAAATTTTGACCCACAAACTTGTCAACTCCATTGAGCTTGAAGCTTTCATGCACTCCTGAAAAGTGATCTTCATTAGCATCAATTAATTCCCAATCAACCCACTTCATGTCACACACTATGGGCTTCTTGTCAAGTAACACTACCTCATAGAAGTCTTGTTGTTCTTTGGTGTGAAACCTATAGTCCACATCAGTTCTCCTCCTCACAGCATATGGATCTGCTTGTCTCCAGAGTACGAGACCTGCATATTCTCTTTCTTTATTGTTCTCTGCCACTGGATGATTGCCATCATGGTCCGGTATCTTTGGCTTGAGTTTTCTGAGCACTTGGGCTTCATCTTCTTCTTCAACCTCAGTCACTGGGGCCTTGTTCTTCTCTGAAGCAGGAATGTTCCTGGTGCTTCTCTTTGGTGCAGTCTTGGAGGCTTGAGCTGGAGCTTTGGGGGCAGTCTTGCGCTTTGAAGGAGCAGCCCCAGACTTGATGGCATCCCCCATCAGCTTTTGAGACTTGGGTGATGGTGCAGCATCCTCTTCCTCCTCTTCAGAATCTCTCCTCATTGATGGATGTCCAATCACTCTTGCAACTGTTTTCCTGACCCTTTATTTTCTCTTCTTTCCATCATCATCTTTTCCGGGCTCTAGAGTGAATTCCATTGTCTCTTGTGTTGATGCCCTGGCATTTGACATTGCCACTCTCCTGGCAGGTGCTTTCTTGTTCTGACCTGGCTTGGTGGAAGCAGCAGCAACATACTTACTTCCTCAACCTCAAAGTCTTCATCCTCTGAATCTGAAGTTTTCTTCTTTCTCTGCCTAGTTGTTGCCTTAGGCAGGTTGCTTGGTGTGCTCCTGCTACTCTCATCAAAGCTGCCAAAGGGACTAGTGCCCTCACTCAGGTTCATCTGCTCCTCAGACTTGTTCTGGCTGTCACTCTGATCAGACATACTGACATTGCAAATTGAGAGCTGACCCTGTGAATAGTTATAGATGAGATAGAGTGGATGAGTATCACAAAGTGCAGAGTTTTTGCAAAAAAATGAGTCAAGAACATAGTTTTAGTTTTCCACGGAAAGAATTTTGGACCTATCGATTTGTTAAACTCGGTGACACCAAAACAACTTTGGAGTCTAAACTAGTGGAATCAGTTAGACCGAGACACAGTTCGGTGACTCCAAGTTTGCTAGGGTTTCACAAAGTCCTGAACTCAGTCACACCGATTTGCAATTTTCGGTCAGACCGAAAATCACATGTGCAATGGCCTGAGCCAAATCGGTGAGACCGATTTCTACAATTCGGTCGGTCTGAGATGAGTTCGGTGGAAACCTAACCCTAAATTTTTTAATCAAAGCTAATCTAAAGGAAGTTTTCTCTGGATAGATTAATCTCACACTTGGTAAGAAACATGGCATTGTCTTTTTGCTAAGAATCGGAAGTAAAATAATGCACAAAGTGTCGAACTCATACCCTAACTTGGCGATGAGCTCGCTACGGCGGCAACGAGGGTGAAGATTTCCGTTGACGGCGGCGGAGACCAGCAGCGAGAGGTCGCCAGCGATGAGAGGACGATCCGGAGACCCGAGTCGGTAGAGCAAGACACGCGCGGGCGAAGAGGTTTTGGAGGAATTTCCAAAATTTGACACGTCGGTATATATATCCTGACACTGTCGGTGTGACCAAGTGGAACAACTCGGTGGCACCGAGATGCAGAATTGCAAGCGGTTACTGCAACTCGGTGTGACCGAAAAGTTCTAATCGGTTGCACCAAGATTGCAAACTAGATCAACTCAGTGAACTCGGTATGACCGAAAAGGGTGTATTGGTCAGACCAAAATGCACAGGGAGGTTTTGGAAGTTTAAGTCCATGACGAATCGGAACTCCGAGTGCTCCTCACCCAGAGGGTTTGAATTTGACTTAGATCAAACTTTGTGGTGTAGCATGAATAGAATTTGAGACGAGAAAAACATAGATAGCTAGAGGAAGTTCTTAGGCATTCCTGTCCATCCATTTGTCAAAAGAAGAAGAGCCAATCAATCAAAGCAACAAATGGATGTCCTCAAATGAGAAAAGTATGCAACCAGTATGCTCACACAATAAAACGGCAAATGAAATATGTGGCAAAGCATGCACAATCATTTTAACATCTATCAAACAATTGGCGATGACTAGGTCATCTATATATGAGTATATTGACTTGGGAGTCAAATGAGAACATTTGATCATAGGTCATACTCATCATTTTAAGCACAAGTGGGGTTACCACTTTTTCATAAAGCATTGTTGTGTTCACACCATTAGAGTTGCCTTAGCTCAATTCTTAGAGTAAAGCTCCCCCTAGATGTGATATCCCCCCTCAGAGGGATGAAGTAACCTTGGGTTTTGTCGATGATGACTTCATGTAGGTGTTGAGGATGTGGATGCTCATTGATGATGTAGACCATTTGGAGCAATCCATTGGAGTGAGTTGCACTTTCAATACCTACATGGGTTAGTCCCACAAGGAACAAACAAGGATATCCATAGACATAGAGTGAAGCACACACATGATGATGTCCATGAAAGCATTAGATTACCTTGTCCCTTGTCTTACCAACAAGAGGGTTTGTGACTCCTTGAACTAGTGCAAGATGTGGAAGTCATTTGCACTTGTCCTTGCCAAAATGAATATGAGTGAAGAATGTTGGTGGAGTCACCCTCAAGAACTCTCTAGGTCTTCTTCTTCGGGATCCACATCATCTTGATGGGAATCCTTGGGGTTCAAGATGTACTTGATGAAGTAGAACTTGATGTAGTCTTGGGAACCCACTTGACCAAGGCCTTTGGAGCATCTTCAAATGCATCAATCTACTCTTGAAGATTGTCCTTGCCTTTTAGCTTGTGGTCTTGTGGTGGAAGATCATCTTGAGCTTGTGTTCCCTTGAAGGAAGTAGGATCATACTTCTCTTGTTGAGGAACAAACTTCATCTTGGGGTATTGATCTTCTTCCCACTCAACTTCATTAGCATTGAACTTTCGTTCAAAACCAACAACTTGATTCTTTCAGTGCCCTCCTTGTTTGCGTACAATTTCCTCAAATTGCTTACTTCCGGCATGGCTCCTGTAAACATCTTTCTCTATAATTCCCTTCAATAAGCTCTTTTATTGCTCAAGTGTAACTTGGCTAAGAGAATCATTAGTGGAATCAAGAGAACTACTAGAAGCAACAATATTGGATTTAGCATGATTATTGTTACTACTAGAAGAAGAATCTTTCTTACCCTTATTGCTAGATTTTACTTGTGGCATATAAGTAGACAAGAGTAAACGCTTGGCAATGTAAGAAGAACTTTTCTTCCGAAGATCATCATTGATGGCTTTGAAGAACCCATGTTCTTGCTCAAGATTGAGCTTCTTGAAGCGTAGCTTCTCATGCGTTTTTAAAAGTTCTCGGTGATCTTCTAAAGTAGTTTCATGAGCTTACTTGAGAGTGTTTAGTTCTTTAGTTAGACGCTCAATCTCCTTCTTATCATTGTCATTCGTTTCATCTTGATTAGCATGATTAATAGCATTTCATCATACTATTAATCACTAGAGTTGTCAACAAGTAAAACATCATCACCTAGCAAGTCATCTTCATCACTATTGAAATCAACATACTCAGGGTGTGTTATCTTGGGGCCTTTAGCCATGAAGCATCTTCCAATTCCTTCATTTCGTGAATCAAATATTTCATGGGAGTTTGTTGACACAAGTGCTAGACCGACAACACCTTCATCTTCAGTATATTCGGAGTCGGAGTGATAACTTCTCTCGGAGTGGTGGTCGGAGTCGGAGCCGGATACCCATTCACCAACATGACCTTGATGTATTCGTTTTGTGTAGCTCCTTGATGACTTGTCCTTCCTTTCCGAATCCTTGCTTCTTCGAGAGGTACTTCATTCATAACGATCATCTCTACTCCTTCTCTCCCTTGGAGGCGATTCTTCCCTTTTGCTTCTCCTTTTAGGTAACTCTTCTCTTCTTTTGTAGGAAGCCGTACACTCATCGGAGTAGTGTCCGGGTCTTCCACAATTGTAGCAATTTCGCTCATGACTAGAAAATCTTTTGTCATTGTAGGACCTTGACCTGGAACTTCTTTCCTTGCTTCTACTCTTGTAGAATTTGTTGAAGTCCTTCACCATTAAGCTCAATTCTTCATTGAAGGCTTGTTTCTCATTTGATGATGTAGGAGCATCACATGAGGCTTTGTAAGCACCACTAGACTTGTTGTGAAGCTCTTCTTTATCCTTGAGTGACATCTCATGAGCAACAATTCTTCAAATGACTTCGGTTGGCTTGAGATCTTTGTAGTTTGGCATCATTTGGATCAAAGTACACACGGTATCATATTTTCCATCCAAGGCTCTCAAGATCTTTTTGATGATGAATTTGTCGGTCATCTCTTCACTTCCTAAGCCGGTAATCTCGTTTGTGATGAGAGCAACCCTAGAGTGCATTTCAGAGACACCTTCACCATCCTTCATATTGAACTTGTCAAGTGGACTTTGAAGCACATCCAACTTGGATTCCTTGACGAAGTCGGTATCTTCGTGCAGATCAACCAAAGTATCCCAAATTTCCTTTGCATTCTCAAGATGGCTGATTTTGTTGAATTCTTCGGGGCACAATCCGTTGAAGAGGATATCGCAAGCTTGAGCATTGTATTGCAACATATTCAATTCTTCCGCGGTAGCTTCACGAGGTTCTCTCCCATCGAAGAATTCACATTGCAAATAAATACACGCAATAGCCCAAATGGCGGGGTTATGTCCAAGAATATGCATTTTCATCTTATGTTTCCAACTAGCAAAATTAGTATCATCAAAGTAAGGACCTCTACGCTGGTAATTTCCCTCGCTAGACGCCATACTCTCCTAGGTTGTGAAACCAAAGCTATGATTACCAAAGCTATGGAAATCTAGGGAAATGGAGACCAAAGCTCTGATACCACTTGTAGGATCGAAAGTATGTCTAGATGGGGGTGATTAGACTACTTGACTTAATAAAAACCTAGCCTTTTCCCAATTTTAGTTCTTGGTAGATTTTAGCAACTTACCACAAGTCAAGCAATCACAATACTACTCAAGCAAGCATGCAAAGAGTATATGAGCAGCGGAAAGTAAAGCATGCAACTTGCAATAAGGTAAATGGGAGGAGTTTGGAGGGAGCAAATGCAATGTTGACACGAAGATTTTTCGCGTGGTTCCGATAGGTGGTGCTATCGTACATCCACATTGATGGAGACTTCAACCCATGAAGGGTAACAGTTGCGCGAGTCCACGGAGGGCTCCACCCACGAAGGGTCCATGAAGAAGCAACCTTGTCTATCCCACCATGGCCATCGCCCACGAAGGACTTGCCTCACTTGGGTAGATATTCACGTAGTAGGCGATCTCCTTGCCCTTACAAACTCCTTGGTTCAACTCCACAATCTTGATGGAGGCTCCCAAGTGACACCTAACCAATGTAGGAGACACCACTCTCCAAAAGGTAATAGATGGTGTGTTTATTATGAACTCCTTGCTCTTGTGCTTCAACTGATAGTCTCCCCAACACTCAACTCTCTCTCATAGATTTGGCTATGGTGGAAAGATGATTTTAGTGGGAAGCAACTTGGAGAAGGCTAGAGATTAAGATTCTTATGGTTGGAATGGCATGTCTTGGTCTCAACACATGAATAGGTGGTTCTCTCTCAGAAAATAAATGGTGGAAGCATAGGCACATTCTGATGGCTTTCTCAACGAATGAAGAATGGGTAGAGGGGTATATATAGCCTCCACACAAAATCTAACCGTTACACATAGATTCCCAAACTCGATGAGAATGAACGGTGAAACTCGGTCAGACCGATTCAGGTCAAAATATGAACGTTAGGCTTTTCGATGGGACCGACATGATCAACTCGGTGGGACCGATGCGCTAGGGTTAGGGCATAATGTAATCTTGGTGAGACCAATCACATGAACTCGATGGGACCGATTTCAGTAATAGGCACATAGAGAGTTGGTCAGGCAAACTCAATGGGACCGATTCCCTCATTTCGCTGGGACCGAAATGTTACGAAAAGGAAACAGGAAGTTTGCATTGCGAACTTGGTGGGGCCGATTCGCTCATTTTGGTGAGACCGAAACGTTACGAAAAGGAAACATAGAGTTTGCAATCCCATCTCGGTGAGACCGAGATCCCTATCGGTGAAACCGAACTGACTAGGGTTTGTGGCAGTGGCTATGTCAAATGAACTCGGTGGCGCCGGATATATCAAATCGGTGGGGCCGTGTTTGACTTTTAGGTTTAGGATATATGTGGAAATGAGAAAGTGGTTGAGGGTTTAGGAGCATATAACTAAGCATTTTGAGCAAGCCATTAAGCAACATCTCATCCCCTTTTAATAGTATTGGCTTTCCTATGGACTCAATGTGATCTTGGATCATTAAATAAAAATGTAGAGTATTGCGCTTGTTGCCAATATGTGTCCTTAGCATTTTGAGGGGTCCACATCTCTAGTCCATGCCATGCCCATCATTAAACTTTCTAAAATGATCATCTTGAAAGAGCATTAGTTCAATGAGCTATATGTTGTTAAGAATTACTAATATCACCCAGGGATTAGTTACACTTTCACATAGTGCTTCATGTTATATATCTTGCTATCACTTAGTTGTTTATCTTGCTTAGCATAAGTTGTCGTTGGTGCACATAGCTGAGCCTCGTTGTTTTAGGGTTTGTGCTTGAAAAATTAAACACTAGTTTTATTCCGCATTTGTTCAAGCCTAAACTGTAATTATTTTAAAGCGCCTATTCACCCCCTCTAGGTAACATCCATGATCTTTCAGCACTCTACCATTCCGCTTCGCCCAACCCCTTGCGTGTGGGACCTAGGGTGGGGGATGCGCCACTAATGGCGGATGCCGCCCACGTGGACGGCGATTCTGCCACCATGTGCTTTGTGACGGCCTAGGCGGGGGTACAAAAACCAAATACCATCCCCCTCTTGACCTAGACGTCGGTTTCTCCCACCTATGGGTTGTGCCACGCAACCCTAGATCCAATCCTCCCACCTCCTCCTGGTGGCGGGGGAAAATTGGCAGCAACTATGGATCTTTCGCGAGATCGTTGCTTCTCATCCATGACCCCCAAATCCCATGGCAGACAAGGTGGGGCAGGGATCTCGTGGCGGCCACAGTGAGGGCTTCGACCCCGGGCATGCGGGTCGGGGTGCTGGCCGCTTTACCCATGGCGTGGGTAGATATGACTGTCAGTATCAAAACCGGCATATCTCGGGTAGGGGGTCTCAAACTGTGCGTCTAAGGCTAATGGTAACAGGAGGTGGGGGACACAATGTTTACCCAGGTTCTGGCCCTCTCTATGGAGGTAATACCCTACTTCCTGCTTGTTTGATCTTGATGAATATGAGTGTTACAAAAGTTGATCTACCACGAGATCGTAATGGCTAAACCCTAGAAGCTAACCTATGATTATGATTGTTGTTGTCCTATGGACTAATCCCTCTGGTTTATATAGATACAGGAGGGGGCTAGGGTTACACAAGGTCGGTTACAGAGAAAGGAATCTACATATCCGAATCGCCAAGCTTGCCTTCCACGCAAAAGAGAGTCTCATCCGGACACGGGACGAAGTCTTCTATCTTGTATCTTCATAGCCCAACAGTCCGGCCCATGTATATACTCCGGCTGTCTGAGGACCCCTTAATCCAGGACTCCCTCAATAGCTCCCGAACCAGGCTTCAATGACAATGAGTCCGGCGCGCAGATTGTCTTTGGCATTGCAAGGCGGGTTCCTTCTCTGAACTCTTCAAAGTACCTATTGTAAAGAGCAGTATCCAGCTTTCCATTTAATGTCGCACTCATCGGCTTCTACACCTTCATGATTTTAGCTTCCATGTGTCAAGCGAATGCGAGAGGTCGGGGTATTTTACATTTGCCACCCTAACCATGTGAGTAAATTGCTTATTTAAAGAGACGGGGATCTTCAGATCTAATCCACACCATCTCCCCCAAGCGAGGAATTCTCAAAGCGTGCCCGCAGAAACCATCCCAACATGAATAGCGCTCGCAGCTCTTCCTCCCGCCCTCACGGCTCCAAAAAGGGTGATTGGGAGAAGTGTTCCGTATCCCACGGTCAACTGGTGAAGTTGCAGACCCAGGGGTTTCTTCCCCCCCCCCCCAAATATTTAGTTCCTATTCCAACCGGACTGGCTTCCTTTGACGGCGGGGAGCAAGCGGAGGAATTTCCCAACCCATCCAAGGGGAACAAGTATGCTTTGTCCCCTACTTGCTGAGAGGTGTCAGATTTCCAATCCATCCGTTCCTCCGAGGGCTTCTAGAGTACTATGGCCTCCAACTGCACAACTTCACACGTGCCTCCATCCTGCACATTGCAGGTTATGTCGCTCTTTGCGAGTTATTTCTAGGTTGTGAGGCCCATTTCGAGTTATGGAAGAAGTTGCTTTGCCTCATCCCTCGTAATAAAGAGGGATCAAAATTCCAAGTGGGCGGAGCCGAGATATGGCGCATCGCCGGTACCTACCTATCCGGTACGCCGAAGAAGGCATCCGAAGAATGGCTTCTGAGTGATTTTATGTAGAGGACGTCTTCCTCCCCGACCCAATCCGAATAGGTCTTCCCGAATTTTCAAGTGCTCCGTTGAAGAAACGCCTTAGCTGGCGTCACCGGAGCCTCAGGGAGGAAGATAGCATGGAGGTCCATTAGTTGATGAGCAAGATAAGGACACTTGCTCAATCTAGACTATCCATAATCGAAGTTATGGCGATATCCATAATGCGAGGGGTTCAGCCACTCCAATACCGAGGGCATCCCATGTGGCACTTCAATGGAGAAGACGACGCCACCCGTTGCGGTCTAAAAGGTCCGAACATGCCCACCGCTTTGGCAAAATTACTGTCCGGATTATACAAAGGGGAGCAAGAGGAGTTCATCCGCATTAAGCCCAAAGATGGATTTTCTATGTACAACCCTCCCAGCTGGGTGAGTTTCCATCCCACTACTCTACTCCGTTTATTCCCTGAGTCCTTTTTCATAAATATTTAATCCATGCATTTATAACAGGAATGGCAAAAAAACACCAGGGAGATCCACAGCCCAACACCACAGCCAGAGGACCACAACCGGGCCCTTGACCCCGGATTCGAAGAGGATCCGGATATATTCGTGGAGCTTGGGGTAGGGGTATTTTACCAAGCAAGCTGTGACGACACAGAAGTGGCCATCATCGCCGACTATCCCGGCCTCCTCCCTGCGTCGCATGTAAGTAATCAGGAGACCTATCCTTAGAGAGGATTTATTCTTTCCACCTTACCTATCGCACAATTTTATGCTCTAAAGGAAGACGATCAGCGCGCCATGCCAAACCCAAGGCGGGAGCCAGAAAGCGGTGCCTAAGTCGGGTAGGCTTTCAAAGAGAAAGGCAGATGGAAATACGGCCGAGCCGTCATCAAAGAGGTACGGTTCTCAACACGCTCCGTGATTGTCATCTTAAAGCATGACACTATCCGTTGTGTCTTAACAGGAAGAACATTCACCGGACTGAGTCTGGGGTTCCTGTCGGTCATGCCTCTACTAGCCGGATTCCGGACCCTGTATCGAGGGCTGAGGCTAACGCGGAAGTGACACTGGATTGTCCTCATACAAAGGATTCAGATAGAGTATCCGTCACAAATCCTAAAGTGGAGAGCGCCATGAATCATCGGCGTCGATGGGCTGCACTTCGTGACCCTGGTTTTTCAGAAGAGGCTTTCAGTGCCTTCAACTCGGGTGATGCGTACATCCGAGCTGCTCAAGATGGGCTTGCTAGAGCCACAGACCAGTATTTGAAGAATATACGGGTAAGTATGTATTTGTAAAAAATCTGATAATTATATATATATCAGTAGCCCCTGAGACTTGAAACAGTTGGTACAACTGATTTAAGGATCATTGTATGAATAGGCACTCACAGAGAAGAACAACCTATTGTCTCAAGAGCTGGAAAGGTGTCAGACCTAGCTAACGGCCATTACGGCCGAACTAGAAAAATCCAAAAGGGCATCCCCTGGTATGTGTTCCCGAATTGAGAAAAAACAGGATTATATATGGACCAGTAATGCTAACAATAATTCATATATGATGACAGGATCTTCAGATAATCCGGGAGAGAATCTGGAAATCTCACAAGAGGGTGAACAAGGAGCTCAAAGGCAACTGGCTGCTGGCGAGCGTGTACTTACACGGGCCAGGCAGGAGAAAAACAAACTCCAAGATGCCAATACCCAGCTGGGCGAAGAATTGAAAGATGTTCGGGCCCAGCTGGCTGACTCCGTGAAGGAAAATAAGAGGCTCCAACGCGACATTTTTAGTATGTACCCAGACAAACTTTTACATAATTCGGCAAAGAGGGGGACTAACAGAATTATATCTGTAGGTATGCTGACTGGCCGCCCCGAAGAGGAGATGCCCGGATCCTCAGGCGATCTGCTACAAGAGCTGTCGCAACTACACGAGCAAGCTCGGCAGGCAATGCGGAGTGTCGCCAAGGCCTTATGGCCATCTGCCTCCCTACCAGGAAGTATGGAGGAGCTTGTACAACTATTCAAGGGAATGCGGCGGCATTTCCGATTATGGAAGATATCGGCCTGTCGAGAAGGTGCGCGAGAAGCTTGGGCCATGGTGAAAACACGGTATACCAAGCTCGATCCGAATCATATGGCCCGGGTCGGACCTTTAGGGCTAGATGGAAAAGAAATTCCCGTTAGCCTGGTGTAGACCAGGTAAAATTAGCCGCAAAGTATTCTCAGCAGGATTGTAGGCTAGACAACCTGTTGGATGGCATAGAAGAAGAAGTTTTGTAGTCTAAGTGACTATGTACTTCAATTGACAAATGATGTCTCTAGCTGAATTGTAAATTAAATGTCATGGCAGACCTTTTCGCTTCAACCTCGGGACCCAAGGGTGCGGAGTGTTTCCGAATACCCGCTCAGTAATATATACCGGGGTATGCATGGAAACCAGGCGTAGGGGTCATAGTTGCTTGAACAGAAAAGTATCCGGCTAGTTATGTTATATTACATTTTGATCGTAATTAACATCTTCCAGAGAGAATAGTTCCGTTAGGGGTTCCTTTCGCTGGGTCAACATGCATTAACACGCATGCACGGACTATGATTGAAAAAACCACAGCAGGCTTAACATCTGGGGGTTCATAGTGTAACGAGTAACAAACATCTTTAGTTCACCGACCGAATATTCACTCAAGAACGCTAGCTTTCGGCTTCACCTAGTCTGAGGTACACATCTGGATAACCCGGCAGTAACAATCGCAAAGGTGCTCCCTTTATGCCCTAGCCGAACTAACGGGAACGTAGGGCATAAGCACAGGAGCCAGGCAACCCAAGCTTGGCCAAAACTTAAGTCATATCGATGCATATAATGGCGAAGAAAAGGCATATACGCGTAGAAGACACATATGTGGTGAGCTTAATGCTCTAAAAATAATCGTAATAAGCTTCTGTTACAAGAAGCCCCCAGGTATACTTGGCGTATAAATTTCAAAATGTGTGCGTCGAAGATGTGTGGTTTAGCCACACAGAAAAGCTTTAAGGCTTAAGAAAGGAAAGAAAAAGGCAAAAAGAGAGAAAATAAAAACGAAAGGGAAAAGGGGGGGTAAAGGAGACAAACGAAGAGTCCGGCGCTAGGCATAGAATCTTTGGAGTCTGGCCGCGTTCCACGGGTTCAGCTCTAAATGGTTGTCAGATGCATCACGCAGTCGGTACGCTCCTCCGGTGAGTACTTCGTCAATGATGAAGGGACCCTTCCACTTGGGCTTGAGCTTGTCTTTTTTCTTCTCCGGTAAGCGTAGAACGAGTTCGCACATTGTAAGTCTTGGCCCGTACTTCTCTGCTTTGATATCTGCGGGCCTGATGTTGATAAAATGCGGAACATGCTTTTGCGACATCACGCTCCTCCTCCAGGACATCTGAACTGTCCTGCCGATCAAACTCGACCGCTCTCTCTCTTCATACATGCGCACTCTAGGTGAGTCATGAATAATATCGTAGGGTAACATAGCCTCTGTGCCATACACCATGAAGAAGGGTGTGTATCTGGTAGTGCGATTTGGCATGGTCCGCAACCCCCAGAGTACGAAGTCAAGCTCCTCAACCTAGTGCGTGTCTGATTCTTTCAAGGATCGCACTAGTCTGGGTTTAATGCCGCTCATAATAAGATCATTGGCTCGCTCGACTTGACCGTTTGTTTGAGGGTGATAGACGGAGGCGTAATCGAGCTTAATGCCCATATTACCGCACTAGGTTTTCACCTCATCGGCTGTGAAATTGGAGCCGTTATCGGTGATGATGCTATGGGGAAGACCGTAACGGTGCACAACACCAGATATGAAGTCTATCACTGGTCCGGATTCGGCCGTTTTAACTGGTTTGGCCTCTATCCATTTAGTGAATTTATCCACCATGACCATTATGGCTTCCTCCTTTAAGAGGTCCGACCATATCAAGCCCCCAGACCGTGAAAGGCCAAGTGATGGGGATTGTTTGTAGAGCGATGGGTGGCATATGGCTTTGGTTGGCAAAAAGCTGGCATCCGATGTAATGTTGGACAAGGTCCTGTGCGTCTGCTCGGGTCGTCGGCTAGTAGAAACCTGTACGGAAGGCCTTGCTTACAAGGGCCCGAGCTACGACGTGGTGACCGCCAAGACCGACATGAATTTCAGCCAAGAGTTGCCGCCCTTCTTCCTCGGAGATGCATCTTTGAAGTACTCTGGTAGCGCTTTTCTTGTAAAGTTCTCCCTCGAGGACTTTGTAGGCTTTAGAATGCCGCACAATGCAGCGTGCCTCATTCTGATCCTCGGGGAGTTCTCGCCTATTAAGGTAGGCCAAGAAGGGTTCGGTCCATGGGGCGATGACTGTCATGATCAGATGGGCCGATGGTGTGAATTCGGTGGCTAAGCCCCCGGTGACGTCGGTGTGTTCGGATTCTGGGGTTGTAGTCAGATCTGGATTGATGCTGCCGCTCTCCCCTTGCCACACCACAGATGGCTTGAAAAGCCTTTACAAAAAGATATTAGGTGGGACGGGGTCGCGTTTCACGCTGATGCGGGCAAGGACATCCGCTGCTTGATTACTTTCTCGAGCTACATGATGAAACTCGATCCCCTCGAATCGAGCTGACATTTTTAGAACGGCATTACGGTAAGCCGCCATCTTCGGATCTTTGGCATCGAAGTCTCCATTTATTTAAGATATTGTGAGGTTTGAATCCCCGCGCACTTCCAGGCGTTGTATGCCCATGGAGATGGCCATCCGAAGACCATGCAATAAAGCTTCGTATTCGGCTGCATTGTTGGAGTCCGTGAATAGTATTTGGAGGATGTATTGGACTGTGTCTCCAGTAGGGGATGTTAGGACAACACATGCCCCTAGGCCTGCCAGCATTTTGGAGCCGTCGAAGTGCATGATCTAGTTGGAATATGTGTCGTACTCTTTAGGGAGTTCGGCCTCTATCCATTCAGTGACAAAGTCAGCCAATACTTGTGATTTAATGGCTCGCCATGGTTTATATGTAATGTCGAATGGGAGGAGCTCGATGGCCCACTTAGCAATCCATCCCGTGGCATCGTGGTTGTTTATTGTGTCATTGAATGGTACTTCGGAGGCCACCATGATTGAACACTCTTGAAAGTAGTGTCATAGTTTCCGGGATGCCATGAAGACCGCGTATGCTATTTTTTGATAATGAGGGTACCTGGATTTTCATGGTGTGAGGACAGTGGATACGTAGTATACCGGCTTTTGAAGCGGGAATTTGTGTCCATCCTCCCCTCGTTCGACGATGAGCACCACACTCACAACTTGGTGTGTTGCTGCTATGTATAACAACATGGGTTCGCCAGCATTCGGCGCAGCCAGGATTGGGTTGCTTGCTAAAAGAGCCTTTATTTCTTCCAGTCCGGCCGTCGCCACGTCTGTCCACTCGAAGTGTTCGGATCGTCGAAGAAGGCGACAAAGTGGCAATGCCTTTTCTCCTAATCTGGAGATAAAGCGGCTTAAGGCTGCCACACATCCAACTAATTTTTGGATTTGTTTGAGGTCTATTGGCGTAGCCAACTGTGACAAAAGCTCAGATTTTAGCTGGGTTTGCCTCAATTCCTCTATTGGAAACGATGAAGCCCAGAAGCTTTCCAGCGGGAACGCTGAAAACACATTTTTCCGGATTGAGCTTTATGTCATATGTTCGGAGGTTATAGAATGTGAGACGCAGATCGTCTATTAAGGATTCGACATGTCTGGTCTTGATGACTACGTCATCCACATATGCTTCACCTGTTTTGCCGATTTGTTTCTCTAGGCATGTTTGAATCATGCATTGATAGGTGGCACCGGTGTTTTTGAGCCCGAAAGGCGTTGTCTTGAAGCAGAAAGGCCCATATGGGGTAATAAATGCCGCTGCGGCTTGATCGGACTCCTTCATCTTAATTTGATGGTATCCGTAGTATGCGTCGTGGAAACACAATGAGTCGTGTCCTGCGGTAGCGTCGATAATCTGATTGATGCGGGGGAGGGGGAAGGGATCCTTAGGGAAAGCCTTGTTGAGGTCTTTGAAATCGACACATAGGCGCCAGGATTTATCCTTCTTTGGTACCATCACCAGGTTTGCTAGCTAGTCCGGGTGTTTTATTTCTCTGATGAATCCGGCTTCGAGTAACTTGGCTAGCTCCTCCCCCATGGCTTGTCGTTTGGGTTCGAAAAAGCGCAGTAGTGTTTGCTTGACCGGCTTATATCCCTTTAATATGTTTAGGCTATGTTCGGCCAGCCTACGTGGGATCCCTGGCATATTCGAAGGGTGCCAGGCAAAGATGTCCCAGTTTTCGCGTAGGAACACTCGCAGTGTGGCGTCGACCATGGGGTGCAGCTGTGCCCCAATGGATGTTGTCTTTGTGGAGTCCGTTGGGTGCACTTGGAATTTGACTATTTTGTCTGGTGGTTTAAAGGAGGTGGATTTGGATCACTTATCAAGTATTACGTCGTCCCTGTCCACCATGGAGTGTAATGCAGTTAGTTATTTGGCTGCGAGCGCTTCTAACAATGCCTCAAGGGCCAAGGCGGCGGTTTTGTTTTCGGCGCGGAGTGCTGTGTCCAGATCACTAGCAAGAGTGATGATTCCATTGGGCCCGAGCATCTTGAGCTTCATGTACCCGTAGTGGGGTATGGCTTGGAAGCTGGCAAATGCATCCCGCCCTAACAGGGCGTGATATCCACTATTGAAGGGGGCCACTTGGAAGGTTATCTCTTCGGACCGATAATTCTCCGGCGTGTTGAATACCACATCGAGTGTGATTTTTCCCGCACATCGCGCCTCCTGACTGGGGATAATTCCTCGGAAGGTTGTTGCTACTTTGCTCAATGCGGCTCCTGTCTATTTCCATTTTGTTGAGAGTTTCCTCGTAAATGAGGTTTAGTCCGCTGCCGTCATCCATGAGCACTTTGGTAAGCCGAAAGCCGTCCACAATTGGACCGAGGACCAATGCGGCTGGTGCCCAGACTGTTCTGAATTGCGGTTTGTCACTGGCATTGAAAGTTATGGCCGTGTCGTTCCAGGGGTTTATTGCCGTAACTTGGCAGACTTCGACGAGTCCACGGAGTGCTCTCTTGCGCCTGTTATTTGAGGCGAAAGTCTCGAAGACTATCAATACTGTAATGTTGTTGTTTTCCATGGGATGTTGCTCTGCAGTGTTTTTGATGAGGAGATCCTTGCCGCTCTTGGCCACCTGCCGAAGTATCCAACATGCTCTAAGTCTGTGTGTTCGTACGGTATCCGGTGTGGTGTGTATTTTGCATGGCCTATCAAGCCATCCCTCCAAAACGGTTCCGCGCCCTGTAATGGGCTTCAATTTTTTCGTTATTGGATCGGGCGACCTACGAGGGTGCACCCTTTTTGTTTGGACGAGGGGTTTAGAGGAAGCCGGTGGCTCCCAAGAGGCTGCCTGAGTTTTCCAAGCGCTTTCCATCGCGCAGTACTTCTGTACTATGGTTGCCAAGTCAGCGAAGTGTGATACGTGACGGCAATTTATGGCGTTGAGGATTCCCTTGTCCGTGCAATTTTTGCAAATTAATGAGATTGCGTCTTCATCGCGACAGTCCTTGACCTTGTTCTTGACGAGGAATCTGGCCCAAAAGTGATGGACCGTCTCTTGGGACTATTGTCTGATGTGGGTAAGATCGCTTGTATCTGGGTGGGTGGGTGGATTTAAGTCCGAATCCTGACCCGATCTGGGACCCGGAGCTTGGAGAGTTTCCAAGCTTAATAGTTCGGGCTCCGGGATGTCGTCCACTTTTTTCGGCCCACAGTCTGATTCTAAATTCGGAGTTCGGGGCATGTCTTCCCGCAGGCAGGAATCCGGCTCGGCGAGCTCGGAAATCCGGACATAGTTCGTCCTCAATATAGGGGTAAAGTTGTATTACTCCTCTACTACCACTACCTGATGGGTGATCGGCAGAGATTAAATTTCTCTTTGATCGGGCTTAAGCCCAATCCGATCTTAGTCCGTAGTGACTCCCAGGGCGGCGATGCGATCGAGGAGTTCGTTTAAAGACGATAGCTCTGTCGGATCCATCTGTTCGGAGTATTCTACGATGACGTAGAGGCGATTTTCGATGACCCGAGAAGTCATCGTCGGCCCGACGGTCGAACGGGCGGTCATAGTGAACCGCCCAGCTAGAGGGTTTGGCCTGAGGCCAGGGCTCCTCCAGAGGTGATGTTATCCTTGATAACAAGGTGAGCCATCAAGCCTTTCTTCAACGTCATAGTGGAACTCTCAACGAAAGCACCAAGGTCGGTGTCAAAACCGGCGGATCTCGGGTAGGGGATCCCGAACTGTGCATCTAAGGCTAATGATAACAGGAGGCGGGGGACACAATGTTTACCTAGGTTCGGGCCCTCTCTATGGAGGTAATACCCTACTTCCTGCTTGATTGATCTTGATGAATATGAGTGTTACAAAAGTTGATCTACCACAAGATAGTAATGGCTAAACCCTAGAAGCTAGCCTATGATTATGATTGTCGTTGTCCTACGGACTAACCCCTCCAGTTTATATAGATACAGGAGGGGGCTAGGGTTACACAAGGTCGGTTACAGAGAAAGGAAACTACATATCCGAATCGCCAAGCTTGCCTTCCACGCAAAGGAGAGTCCCATCCGGACACGGGACGAAGTCTTCTATCTTGTATCTTCATAGCCCAACAGTCCGGCCCATGTATATAGTCCGGCTGTACGAGGACCCCTTAATCCAGGACTCCCTCAATGACCGCGGCATCGGTCGGTTCTCATGGAGGAGGGATGGCTTCAATGACAACGACAAGGCCAACAACTCCAATGCATACCTCGTGCTGGGAGGTAGGGGCGGCGACAATGGAGCGATATAGCTTGAGCAAGGGAGGCGTGTGGGTGGAGAAGCATCAGATATCCATGGGTTCAGGCGAAGGGAGCAGTTCACACCAAGCGCCCACCTCGGAGCCGACTACTACAGCTACCGCTCTTCCTGCATTGAGGGCTACAGCCAAAAATCAGGTGCCTCCTTCCAAATCTGGAGACCCTTATCTCATCTGCAAATCTGTGGGACATCTACCTGTTTGTTGTTCTCAAGATTTCTACAAAAGGTGTGGTAAACTGGGGCATCTTGCATCTGTTTGTGTTGAGTTCTTACCGTGGGACAACATTGCTCTGATGTGTGCATTTCAAGATAGGGGGCAGGGATTCTTATATGTGCATGATTACTGCTCAGCTGTGAGATTGAAATGTCCACTCTACACTGCCCCAACTTCGTGAGAGTCAAATTGGGGTGTTGTGATGTTGGTGAAATCCCTCAAGTGGCTGAGTCGGTCCTGGGGGTCACTTTTATGATTTCACCTTTTCTATGGAGCAAGTGTTGGTCAGGGATCCTGACAGAGAGAAACATCAGAACAATGCCCCTGCTGATCAGGGGGAGCCCTCACCAAAAAAACCAAAGAGAACGTGTGTCAGGTAGGACGCAATGGGGAGTTCTTCTGTTGGGAGAAATGATCTAGGAGGGGAAATCCTTAGGGAAAATAGTGCGCTACTGTTCTTCCCGAGTCCCTTAATTATCTCTGTTAACTCTGATAGCTCTAACCATGACACTCTCCTGATACATAGTGTGGAGCAAGAAGCTCTTGCAGCTATTGAAAACCAGAATGAGAAGGTGGAAGTTTTTTCTGTGGCTCAAAATGTGATTAATTCTGCTACTACTTGTGCTGCTAGAAGTAGCAATATGAACAAAACTTATGCTGAGAAGGTGAAAGAATCCATTCAGGTGACTGAGCGGGAAGGACCATTTGGAGTTGTTGATGATCACACAGTTGAGTACCGTGTGCAATGACCTGAATCTGCTCTTGATTACTGTGGTGAGGTTATCGCCACCCCCCCCCCCCTTGCCTAAAAATGTGCTCAGGTTCAGTGCAAGTACTATGCAGACCAATCTAGAGAATGTGGAGGACATGGCCAAAGGTGCTGGCAAAAAAAGAGATCTGAAAGGTACAATTCCCTCTACCAATTCTTTTTCTATTTTATATGATCATGAATTGATGCTTAGAGCTAGTAAGATGGTGGTGGTGATCCCCGATGCTGGTTTTTCTAAGATTGGCATCCTTAGAGAGCTTAAAATTTTAGAAATAATGTTGTAGAAAAAGATACATCTTCTGATAATGTTTTGTCCATTACTAATGGAAAAGGGGAGGATACGCCTATCGATATGAAATGGGGGAATGATCATGATAGCGATATCTCTGACTTTACAGTAGTTGGATCTAGAAAAAAAGAAGTGCCAAGAAAGTGCAGATATGTGTGTCTAGGCCTAGAACTAGAAGTCAAAAAAGCAGTGCATCCCACTGCTAAAGCTGGTAATGCTGTTAAGTCTCCTAGCAGAGTGATCGGGGGAGGGGAGAGGAATAAACCTTTATCAAAATGAATGGACTTTTTTGGAATTGCAGAGGGGCAGGGAAGAAAGGAATGGCTGCCTACTTTTCTAATCCTGTTAAGGATCATTCCCTTGATTTTTTTATGTCTACAGGAAACTATGAAGAAGAAACTCACTTCTAATTTTCTGAGAAAGATAGACCCTTAGAACATTTTTAGTGGAACTTGGTCCCATCTATAGGAAAGGCTGGGGGTATGCTTTGTGGGGTTAAGAAAGCAAAATTAGAAATTGTCTCCTGGTCTATGGGCAAGTACATTATGCAAATTACCGTTTTTGATGTGGAGAAACAGTGTGTTTGGGCTCTTTTAGATGTTTATAGTGCGGCTCATGATGAGCGGAAAGAAGAATTTCTCTTAGAACTTGCTAATTTTGTAGTCACTTGTTTATGCCTTATATTGTTGTGGGTGATTTTAACATCTTAAGACACTATGGAGAGAAAAACAAAAGGATGGGTGTCTCTAAATATGTAGATAGATTAACTATATCATTAATAATATGTTTTTGAGAGAAAATTATATCAATGGGGGATGTTTACTTGGTCCAATAAAAAAATCTCATCCCACTCTTGAAAAACTTGACAAAATCCTAATGAGTAGTGATTGGGAAGATCTATTTCCTCTAGTTATGGTTAGGAAGTTGGTCAGAGATATATCTGATCAGAACCCTCTTCTCTTATCAACTAATGGTGATTGTCCCCAAGCCCCTAAACCTCCTAAGTTTAGATTTGAAATGATTTGTATGACTAATGAGGAGTTCCTACCTTTAGTTAGGAAAATCTGGCATAGACCAGTCAATTCTTCTGACCCTATCGATGTCCTTAACATTAAGCTAAAATGTTTTAAGAATTTTTTCAAGGGCTAGGGGTCTAACAAGTTTGGACATGAGAGGAAAAGGAAAAAAAGAGATAAAATGGGAGCATGCGGCCATAAAGACTATGGAAGACCAAGGTCCTCTTGAACCTGACATTCTTGATAAATGATCCACTCTTTGTGGTGAGCTTCAACATATTTTTGCTAATGAAGAATTGTTCTGGCTCCAAGAATCCCATGAGACATAGCTGTTGAAAGGAGACCAAAACACATCTTTTTTCCATAGGATTGCCAATGGGGAAAAGAGGAAAAATACTATCCATTATTTTACTAGCGGTGAGATGACCATTGAGGGCACTGATAACCTGCTGACACATGCCACGGGGTTCTGCAAATAACTGTTTAGGCCAGCTCCTGGAAACAATTTTCATCTTGATCCTGACACATGGGGAGAGGCCAAAAAACTAACTGATGAGGATAATGATTTCTTGAGTAGTGGGGAGGAAGTTAAAAATGCATTATTCTCTATGAATAGCAATCGGGCTCCTGGCCTTGATAATATTCCAGCAGAATTTTACTGCTTCTGCTGGGACATTGTCAAACATGATATCATGAATCCATTTGTGGAATTCCATGAGGGTTCCCTGGAGATAGAGAAGCTGAACTATGGCATTATAACCCTGATCCCCAAGCTCAATGGGGGCAAAAACCATTCAGGAGTTTCGCCCCATTTGCCTCTTACGATGTCCATACAAACTAATTACTAAAGTACTTGATAATGGTGGTTGTTTTTGCTCAAGCTCATCCGTCGCCACCAGAACACTTTTTTCAAGAAACGTAATATCATGGATGGCATCCTAACATTGCATGAGGTGCCCCTCCATACTCAAGTCAAAAAAAGGGAATCATTTTGAAACTTGACTTTGAGAAAGCCTATGATAAGGTTAATTGGGAATTTTTATTAGAATGTCACAAACTTAGGGGTTTTAGTGATAAATGATGTGCTTGGATTGATCAAATCCTTCGCAATCGCACGGTTAGTGTCAAAATCAATAATACAGCGGGACCTTATTTGCAACATCACAAAGGGGTTCGTCAAGGGGATTCCATGTCCCTTTTTCTGTTTAATCCGGCAGCGGAATGCTTGACCAAGATGGTTTTGAATGCTCAAAATAATAACCTATTTAAAGGTCTTGCTTCTGATCTCATCCCTAACGGCTTGGCGATTCCGCAATATGCAGACGATGCAGTCCTGTGTATAGAAGACGGTATTGATCAAGCTGTCAATCTAAAACTTCTTCTATACCTGTTTGAGCTCATGCCAGGCCTCAAGATTAATTTCTTGAAGAGTGAGGTACTATGCGTAGGAGGGGATGATTCTATCCTTCAAAAGTATGTTGAGCTCTTTGGGTGTCAAATTGGCCATTACCTTATGAAATATCTGGGGGTACTAGTGAGTTACTCCTCTTTGAGGAACGCAGATTGGGAGTTTGTTGCCATTCGATACCTCAAGAGTTGTGACTCCTAGATCGGCTTTTCGGCCTCCTCGAGAGGGAGACTAATTCTCCTGAACTCGTCTCTGTCCAACATCGCATATTACTATATGTCGATGTTCCTTCTTTCGAAAACTTTCATCGAAAGATTAGACAAATATCGTCGTAAATTCTTCTGGTGTGGAGGTACGTGGAAAAAACGCCATCATCTAGTCAAATGGGCTCGTGTTTGTCGGTCTAAGAAAAAAGTGGCCTTGGTGTCAAAGATTTACACAAACAAAACATCTCCCTCCTGGCTAAATGGTGGTGGAAACTGGATAGGTTGGTTGGACTTTGGCAAGATGTAGTGAGAGCGAAATACCTAAAAAAAGTTCTGTTGTTGATGTTAAAGCGAAATTTAATGATTCCTATGTGGAAAGCCTTAATCAAAGTGAAAGAAATGTATATGGCCGGGAGAAAGGTAATTGTCAATACTGGTGATGCGCGATCCTATTGGCACACATTCCCTGTTGTGCAGTACTTATCCTGAGTTATTCAGTATTGCTAACTACCCTGATGATACAATTTTTAAATTTCAAAGCCGTGACAGTAGGGATATCTTCGGGAGTAGCTTAACATGGAACTGATTCAGCATCTTGAAGGGGTCAAGAGGGTCATTGCTTGCCTTGACCCCTCTGTTGTTCAAGACAAAATTGAATGGGTGTTTAATCCCAAGGGCAAGTACACGACTAAATCTATGTACTCTTATTTAGAGAAAGATCTCGCTGGGTGTGATTATAGATGGATCTAGAAGTCCAAATTACCGATAAAACTCCAGATTTTCCTTTGGCAGCTCTTTCAGGGTGCTGTACTCATCAGAGATGTCATGAAACGTAGAAAATGGGATGGTAACCCTCGCTGCTCATTTTGCGACTGCAGGGAGACTTACCTGCACCTTTTCTTTCTCTGTTCGGTAGCCAGGATAGCCTGGCGCACAGTTGGATCGATGCTTGGTACTGATCTTTGTCCGAATAATCTTTGTCATTTCTACTCTTGGTGCTATGCTTACTTGCCCCATGGGGAGTGATATTTTATTGTGGGATTGGCAGCTATATGTCGGGCCATCTGGAATTGCAGGAATCAAGCTACTTTTGAATTTAAGAAAATGGCATCTCCTTTTGAGATTGTATTCATAGCATGTGTGCATTTAACCTACTGGGCAGGACTTATGAAGGGCGAGGAGCGGGCGGAGCTGGAACATCGCGCGATGCTGTTGAAAGAAAGTGCCAAGAAGATGATAAGGCTCTGCGCAACTGCGTATGTTGAAGGTGATCAGGAATGAGCACTGCCTAGGCGCTCCAATCACCTCCTCCCCGTCGAACGAGATGCTTTTGTGTTTGTCATTTTGTTGTTGCTGAAGTTAGTCATTTGCTATATTGCCTCTACGCAGGCCTTGTTTGTCTGTTGAACTATGTTGTTTCTAGATGTGTGTTGATAGTGCTTTAGGGTTTCGCTTCGTAGTGGACCTTTCGATTGCCAGCGTCTACAACAGGTTTCCCTGGAGTGCTTGAACTCGTGTTTTCCCTTTCCCTGTTTGGTATGACTCAGATTCGCCTATATTTTCGTTATTTCTATGAACGCACAACATTTCGACCTCCTTCTTGCATCTTCCAGTATCACCATCAGTACATCACCAACGTGCCTCCTCGGCGACGACAACATCATGCAAATTGCTGATTGCCTAATTCTCTTTTTTTTGCGGGGGCTGAATGCCTAATTCTCCTTTTCAACAAAGGTAATATATTAATATCACGGAGACACCAATCATACCCAACCTCTACAACAACACAATACCCTAATGGCACTACCGATGCACACAACCATAAAAAGAAGAAGAAACTAAAAAGGAAAAGTTTCGCTACAACTATTTAGTCCTTGAAGCAGCAGTACAAACACCACCAAGACAACAGCTGAAGTCCAAATTCTTCAAAAGCGACGCCTTCAAGAAGAAAATAATGCACAAGCGTCTAGATCATAGGATTTTACCCTGAACAAAGTTCACGCTCTCAAAACAATGCCTTCAAAAAGGGCATTGCCAGGCACAACCAATTAAAGCCAGACAGCAAGAATCTACGCCGGAGCTCCATCGACTACGTTCAGATGGACGAACTCGAGGAGGATCGAAACCCGAAAGACAAACTCGGAGAAGAAGCGCTGCCATCCAACAGAGCGCCGCATCTAAGGACTAAAAAACCCTAATCTAAACTACTAACCGGAGCGGAGGCACCAGAATTCGCCTCGCTCCCCGCCATCGGCCGTCGGAGCGGCAAGCAGAGGGGAGTCAAATCCACCGGCTCGCTCGTAAAGTTTGGAGGGAAGAGTTTGCCCTGACCATGGGATGAAGGAGGGCAATAGAAACCCTAGCCGCCAAGGGAAAAAACGTTGAAAATCTATGTTGATGCATTTGAGTTCTAGATTGATTCTCTGGAGTCTGGACGCGATTCTAGGCTACAATCAGGCACAGGGCAGTTGACCAGTCGTGGTTTGCACGGTACCAGTGTGGCGTCAAATGAATGATTTATGTTTAGCATATACTAGTATATACCGTACGTATTAGTCGACCTTACTACTTTTTTGTTTTGCAGAAGTCGACGTTCATTACTACTTGATGTGACTAGGAGCATCTTCAATAGCTAGCATAAAATTTGGCCACCTATAAAAATAGTATTCGGTGAGGAGAGAGAAGATTTAGGTAGCCAAACTTTTTCCTGATTTTATAGCAGGCCTAAATTTGGATGCCTAAATTTACAAAAGCAAATGAAAATATGAAGATCCGACAGTGGGAAGGCCGAGAGGCGGATCCGGCGGTCGCCCAGGTGCCGAGCTTAACTTCGGCTGATGGAGGTTGTCGAGGCCGAGACGCTCATCGTAGGCCGTGGAAAGGTGGCATGGGCAGGCAGGGGAGGTGCTACCTAGTCCGGCGACACAGCAACATCGGAGTGCTGACAGCTCGGCCGACTCGGCGGCCATCACAACCGCCGCACTCGCACCGCTTGGCTCCTAATAGAGCTCGGCAGGTGACGATGGGGCGGTGGGGCTTATCTTGGGTGGTGGCGGTACCAGAGCATAGGCGGAATCAACGAGACCGGGGCGATGCCGTTGCGAGCTCGGCGACAGTCGTGGCGGTCGCAGCGGACGGCCACGAGCGACAAAATTTGGTGTCGGGGCTTGGGATGAACGGCGGAGTGGCCGGAGCAGCGATCAGCTCCGAAATAGATCAGCATGGATGTGAGGGGCAGCGGTGAGGCTTCACCATGCAATGGTTGCTTTTCGTGGCTGCGTTTTTTGTTTTGTTTTAGGCCTTGTGCTAGAGAAGACCTATATTTTGTAATTGAATGGCAAAATAATGTAGTATATTCTTCGTCCCATATTAACTGATGTATCTAGACATATTTCAGCCTAGAGATATTCATTTGAGCGTCAAATAACATGGGACTGAGAGAGTAGTAGCCTAAAAATTATAGCAACCAGTGCAGCTTTAGGCCGTTGGAGTTGTTTTCTAGCAAAACATCTAAGATCTCAATTTTTATGCATTGGGATCATTTCTAAGCTAGCCGTTAAAGATAGTTTTTTTATACTGTACAAACACAAGGCTTATACATACGCACATACAGTCATCTCTATGAACACACGTATGCCTCTATGAGCAACTTCGAGAGACTAGGCCGGCACGTCTTCATAGTCGACGAAAACGTCTCCTTCCATTGAACACATATCGCCAGAATAGCTGAAATAAATCCAAATGTCAAGTTTAGGACTTGAACACTGTGGACAGAGGATATCATTGTCTTCCTAACCATTCAATCACATATTGGTTCGCCGGTTGAAGATATTCTAATAAGCAAGCTGAAGCGGCCCTGCACCTGTATGTTTTTCATTTAACTTCTTGTACACCTTCATTATCAAATAATGGTTCGAAAAATGAACCTGGATGGGATCACCATTCAGATTCGATGGCATAGTTGACAAATCAATCATGGTTTACAATGGTCCAGGGCCACGCATCCAAGAATGATACGCTCAGCCTTGTTTTTTACTTAAAAAAAAGCAGAATATACCACTTGGAATATACCATATTTTTTATTATCTCACAAAAAAAGGCATGGTTTTTCTTACTAATTAATGTAGACGTTAGTGATGATCCAACTTGATGAGATCACCATTTGGAATATACCAAGATTCATTGACATAGACGCATAGAGAAATCAGAAATGGAGCAAAGAAAGAAGGGATCATCCATGCGCAACCCTTGATTAATTTGTACATACAAAAAAGATGCTGATCGCCAGGCGCTTTCATTACACCGCCGCACGTACGTCTCGCGTCCCTCCCACGGTCCCACCGGCCGGACCGCCGCCCAGCTCCGGCGGCCAGCGAGCAGTTCTCCGGTCAAAGTTGCAGACATGCCGCATACGGCATATGCTTCCGTAGCGAGCGTCACACGTGACAGTATCAACCTCGCTCTCCACCAATCCCGGATGTGCGGTCGCCATCAAAACTATGACGTCCACCGGTATCACGGCTGAGCTGCTGCTGCCGCTGCTACGCCGGCCGCCACAGCGAGCAGAAGGACACCGGCTGCCCTTTCCACCGCAGCGCCACGGCGCCGCCGCCTCCCGTGGCCGCCGCCGCCGTGGACATCTCCCACCCGTTGTCGTACTTCCTCAGCAGCGACCTGGCCGACTCCACCGCCTCGCCCCCGAACGCCACCTGCTCGAACCCCGCCGCCGTCATGCGGTCCCGCCAGCCCTCCCGCCCCATGGCCTCCCTGGCCGCGGCCACCGCCACGGCGGTCCCCGCCTCCGCCTCCAGGAGCCGCCTGTCCTCCCCGTCCCTCCCCTTGAACGCCGCGTGCGTGGACTCCAGGAACCGCCACAGCAGCTCCAGCCTCGCCGTGAACTCGCCCGCCGCGCTGCCGTTGCCCCCGACGTCGAGCTCTGATAGGACCACCAGGTGCGGCTTGAGGTCTTTGACCCTGCGGATGATGTCCGTCCTCTCCTCGGCGGTGACATGGCCCAGCCGGAACTGGAGGCACACCACGAGCGCCTCGTCGGGAGTGGTGCAGAAGCCATGCGCGGAGTCTAGTGAGGCGGCGCGGCCGATCTCGAGGTCCAGCTTAATGGACTTGGCGTACCGGAGGAGGTGCGGCGAGAAGTCGTACCCCGGAGGCGAGGCCGAGAAGGGCACCGGCGAGGTGGCCACGACAGTTAGCCGGACGGACGGCGGTGCTCGCCCAGCGGCCATGCGGGTGAGAGATTCCAGCAAAGTCGGCCACTGCACCCCGTGTGAGATGCCAATGTCGACGAGGTGTAGCGGCCGGGGCGCTGCCGAAGCCAACTGCGAGATGGCGGCGTTCGCCAGCGTGTTGGGGAGCGTGAACCACGGGCTGACCTCGTGGAACTTGATGAGGGACGCGCGGAACAGCCGTGGCTCGGCGCCGGCGAACGACGGCGTCGGGGACTCGCAGGCGGCCGGCACCCTCACGGCCGCGGCGGCCGCGGGGCCCACCGCGGCAGGGAGACGAAGCGAGAGCGCCCGCAGCCCGTACGCGGCTAGCCTGTGGTTGGCGTCGCCGGAGAAGGCCGCGAGCTCGCCGAGCACGTAGAAGAGGTGCTGCACGCGCGACAGGTTGCGCGCCTCGACGGCGACGGCGCACGGGCCCAGCAGCTGCTCCGCCCACCTCGCGTCCCTGTCCGACCCCGCGCCGCCGCCCTTCTTGCCGCCGCCCGGCCTATCCTGCTCAGTTCGGCGACGCTGGTTGTTGCTGCTGCTATGGCCGGAGCCGGACACCATGTGCGCCGGAGACTTGCGCTTCTTGGGCGACGGCTCCGACGCCGCGGGCGACGCAATGCTTGGCGAGGGGTGGGCCAGGGGCGAGCTTGTCGCGGGCGGCGCTGGAGGCGACAGCGTCTGCGCGACGACGCTCCCAATGTCATCTTTCTGCGCCGGCAAGATGTCACACCACCAGCCGTAGCTGCCGCCGAGGTCGATGTCCCCGGCGAGCAAGGAGACGGAGTCGTCGAGCCAGTCCAAGCCGTCGTTGCTGGTAGCGACGACGGCGAGCTCTTGACCCTCCTGCTCATGGTAGTTCATGGCCTTCATGCATGAAACCTCGATCGCAAGAACAAATCAGTTGATCTCTCACTGTGCAGACATATGCACGGGCACTCTGCTACCAGAGGGAGGGGGGTGGGGTGGCGTGTGGTCGCTTGTGTTCTTGGCACCCAATTGACTTGGTGTTAATTGCTTCTGTGCTTATGGTTGTTTTTGTAGTGAGTAGTGAGTAGTTTAGGGTTTGGCGGATGAACAAGAGATCGACCTAGGGAGCAGGACCAGGCATCAAGATGGAGTATTTTAGCATTATGTCCTTGTGGAGTGCTGACATGTTTTCTGCAAATTTGGAGTATTTTTTTCTCTGAAATTTGGCTGCGTATGGCTCCCGTGCAAAACATTGGTATTCTAAAATAAATCTGATTAACAAAGGGCATCTGGAATATCCTTTTATTCTAAAACATTGGTGTCTTGCTTCAGTACACCTAATTCGAAATTTTGAAAAAGATAAAATCGTCCTTCAGGACGTACGCTCCTCCGACGGTGACATGCTACTAATTAATCAGGCGTGTATACATCGCTACACACAATGTATGTATATAGACACGCCGCCATACAATACGAGTATCCACCGTATTTGAAAGATTATCATGCCTTTTTCAACGAAGAGGTAAATGATTGTTCAAAGGGGATGAGCTGAAGCGGAATCCTTCTTAGCGGTACTCCCTCCGTCCCAAATTATTTGTTTTAGATTTTGTCTAGATACTTATGTGTCTAAATAAAGTATCTAGACAAAATCTAAGACAAGTAATTTAGGACGGAGGTCGATTTTCTTAGCGTTTACGCCAAATATTGATTACATTAGCTTTAGTAGAACAGACTTGAAATTTCACAATAGCCTAAGAGTTCACTATCTCTCGGTCGATTTACTCGCCGTTGGATCAAAATGAAGTTTGGTCGCCTTCTCGGGTTCCTCCATCTTGTTTGAAATGATGGTCTTCAGGGGCAATGATAGGTTAGGGTTTGAGGCTCACCGGTGCCCCATGGTGCGTTAGAGAGATGGCCGTGTGAGGAAATTTAAAAAATCTTGTTTGACGGCCCGCCGCGTGGTTTGCAAGTTTAAAATGGTCAGTTTTACTGAGAAGTTTGGAAAACTTGAAATAAACTCAAAGTTCGTACGCTTTTGAATTATTGGGACAAGCCTTGCTCGGATGATAAAGAGCATGTCACAATGTAACAAAACAAAGAGTGCCATGAGGGAAATTTCTTATTTAAATATTTTTGACAAATCATTTTCGTTAGATTAATGACATGTTCTGAAAACCCCACTTCTTATATCAGTTCTAAGCTTGAACTTGTAAATGCAGGCCTTATTACTGTCCTAGATTCATTGACTGTATGGGTGACATCTGTACCTAAGTCTGCTTTGAAATATTCAGCTAACAACTAAGTTTGCTAGCTGCAAGAAATGTGTGTGCCTATCACAACATTTTGGCACAGCAATAAACAGTTTGGTTGGAAGGCGACAGGGATGGTTGCTAGTTGTTAGTTGGCATGCCTATGTCAGCTGTTCCTTGGATCCAGGCTGAATCTCGAATGATTAATTAGGGTCCAAATGACACCATCACAAGTGCATGTGGCCACCTGTGGGGACAGCCACCATCCTGCAAATATTGCCTACATATATACTGCCTGCGCAGCAATTCCTCTTTCTTTAGTTCTATTCACAATCAGGTCTCGACACATGTTCGTCCGGAAAATGGCGACACGCAATTTTAGAATGATTCTTCTGGTTCTATTTGATAATTGGTGGTGCCTGGCTAGCTAGTACCCCAAATAATTAATCTGGAATGGTTCACCGTTGTTCTGTTTGATAATTGGTAGTGCCTAGCTAGTAGTACCCCAAATAATTAGCTAATGGTAAGCTAGAAAAATGAGTCGCTTTCCTCTGAATTTGCTACGCCAATGGAAGCACATTTCAAGACTGCAAATTGCAACTTTCATAGTGTTTATGCAAGTGGGAAACGTGTCTGAGCATCTCAAGCAACTCATGATGCACCAGGAGAGGTCATCGAGTGACCCTTTCAGTGTTTTCTAAAGGTGCTACGTAGATGCCAGCAGGACGCGCAAATATCAGTTACTAGACATAAGAATTGCCTTCCTCCACACAGCTCTACGGCTAATTTATTCAGGTGTGACATAATGCAGATGGTGACGGTGAAATTGCTTTGCTTTTCTCGATTACATGAAGACGGTAAAATTTGTCATCGAGGCTAGTAACAAGACAAGTTACAACTAAAAGATATAACAGGCAGTAGTACTTCAGTAAGTACTGTTTAGCCGGCAGTATGTCTTTTATATTTCTGCATCCTAGACGAATCTCACTGCAGTCCGCCAGCCCTATGTTTTTAGCACCGGATACTATACTGTAAGACAGGTACTTGTTTTGGTGTACTTTGATGTACACAATGATGTGTATTACTCTAAGCCGGCAGTTTTATCCCTTGGCATCAGTCCAATTCCCTTGTAATCATGAACACACGTCTATTCACTTATGTTAAATTAACTTGCAGATTCCATCTCTGTATGGACTAACTTCTTCTTATCTTCAATGATATAAGGCAACTTGAGTAAAGGGGTTAATGTTTACTCTAAGGGATGATCAGCTTAGGCCCCAAAGATACAAGTTGGGAAGATGGTTATGGACCTAAGAACGGAATTATATTAGTATTAGGACTAGTTAAACAGTTAGACAATCAAGGAAAGAGAAAAGGCTATTAAGGGACATTCTGTCTCACTGAGAACCATGCATAACTAATAACTGTATCACAAGCAACATGATGTTCTGCACTTCAAGAGTATAAAAGGTGAAAAACTACCTCATAGCATGCATCTTTCATACTGTTTGCCTGGTTTTCAATAGCAGTAGAATCATCAGAAGGATGAAGTGAAGATCCTCTCCAAATGCACGAACACTGTCTTCAGATATTTCACATGTCAGACATACAAAAAATTGTCGGATTTGAGTTGTAACAAAAGAGCATAATATCATGAGCTTACCAATATTTTCACATTTAAACCAGAGAATATGGAGCCTGCGCTGATGTTGAAATCAAGGACAAAACCAATAATAGGCTAGCAAGGCACATCGTATATAAACGTTGCCTAAAGGGTGAAGAGTCCCTCCTTTAAGGGCGTGTTTGGTTCCCTGTGCTGCATGTGGTTCGCATCCACCGTGCAAATTTTCGTTGTTTGGTACCCTGCATGGGCTTTTCAGCCTGGCCCAGTGGATGCAAAAAGGGGCCTCTCAGCCAGGCCGAGGGAAACGCAGAGATGGAGCGTAGCTCGCTTGCAGGCACGTTCCTTCGCTTTTCTTCTCCCCTTTCGTTCTCTTCTGACCGAGCACTCTGCAGCCGCCCTCGTCAAGCCGCCGCGGTCCTCGACCAACAGCCACCGCTGCCCTTGTCAAGTCCCGCCGTCCTCCGCCGCCGCCATCCTCGACCAAGCGTCGCCTCCCACATCGACCAAGCGCCGCCGTCGTCCTCGACCAACAGCCGCTGCTGCCCTCATCAAGCCCCGCCGTCCTCCGCCGCTGCCGTCCTCGACCAAGCGTCGCCGCCCTCGTCAAGCCGCCGCACACCAGATCTTGCTGCCTCGCGCCGCCACACACTGGATCCTGCCGTCTGGAGCCGCTGCGCTTCGGATCTCGTCGTCCCGCGCTGCTGCATCATCGAGTGCGTCGCGATTCCGTTCAAGTATGCGAGATAGTTACTATCACTGGCTGCTCGAGCGCTGGAGATTACGTGCTAGCCATCTCCTCTGTCCCTGTAGTAGCAAACGTTGATTAGGAAGCCTAGCGAAATTCAGAAGATGGTCATCTCCTCTGCACCAGGTGCAGCCATATCATGCAAGTTAACCAAACACCCATCTCTGATCATGCTTGCATCAACCCAACCAGGCCGAGCTCACCCAGGACCCCTCGTGCAATGCAGCCTGTAGCTACCCAGGGAACCAAACACGCCCTAACTGTCCGTTAGTTAGGAAGAAAATGAGCCTTCCCTGTACATCGAACGCGGGTGGGCGAGCTCACACCTATGAGCTTCAAGCCAACCGAGCTAGCGCTCGGTTCTCAGGTACATCAGTATATGAGTAATCAGTAAATAGAACTTGGTCAGTGTGAGACCCAATATTCCTAAATCCCCATAAGGAAAAAGATCCGACTTCAACATGCAAGTCCACTCAGAAAGGCAGGCAGGTTGGTCCACTAGTTCCAGTAACAAAATAATCTCATTGCTCAAGTGTATTGTCAGGTCCAGTAAACCACTGACATGAACATACATTTCAGCATAAGGATGTAAGAAGTTTTGTCCAAGTACCCATCCTAGGAACAAAACCTTGGTCCACCATTTGCTTCAAGACAAGATGTGCATCATCTAAGCAGTTAAAACTACAGAGTCCATCAATTAGCAGCTTGTACGATGAGAAACTAGGCCTCAGACCTTCAGCACTCATCATAGTAACTAGGTCCTTCGCCTCCACAAACTTCTTTGACGCCACGAGGCCATCAAGCAGTACCTGATAAGTCCCTGAATTAGGATGGCAGCCCTCAGACGACATCGACTTGAACAGATCATATGCAGAGGTCACCCTTCCCTCTCTGCAGAGACCAGATACCAATATATTGTAAACAACCGTATCCGCATCAATTTCCTCCTTGCGCATTCTCTCAAACAGCTGAAATGCCTCATCCACTCGACAGTTCCGGCAGAGGAAATGCATCAGCGTCGAGTAGGTCGTCGCATTAGGCCGGCACTCCTGCTTCGGCATCTCATCCAGCAGCGAAAGGGCCTCACTGAATCTACCGAACTGGCACAGCCCCTTGATAAGGATGTTGAAGCAGCAGGTGTCCAGCTCCACGCCCAGCCTGGGCGCGCTGGCGTACACCTCATGAACAACCTCGTACTGCCGCCTGCAGACGAGCATGTGGAGCACATAGTTGAAGGTCTTGGTGGAAGGCCAGCAGCCGTACTCGGGCATCGCGTAGAGCGTCTCTATGGCCTTCTCGGGGTGGTTGGCCACATTGCCGTACATCTTGATGAGCCTATAGAAGAACTCGTCGGAGAACCTGAACCGCTCGGCCCTCGCCCGGGCCAGCAACTCCTCCACGTCGCCGAACCGCCTGGCGCCGGCGAGCCGGTCGATCATCAGGCCGTAGAGGGCCTCGCTGGGCTTGTAGTCTCGCCGGGCGCAGGCCTTCCTGAACACGCTGGTTATCAGAGCGGCGTCCCTGATGCTCGCGAAGATCTTGAGGACCTCGTTCGGGGCGAGCCAGTCCTTGTGGTCCAGCCGGCCGATCCAGTGTCCGTCGTCGCCCGCCATGGAGCGCAGCCTCAGGAATGGGGGGGCCGCGCGCCGCGCGAGGGCTCTCGACATGGCGCCGCCGGGAGCTGGGAAACGGGTGGGGCGGGGCTGGGCTGCTCGAGATGTGATTGGAGAGCTTATCGAGGAGGTGGACTGCGCTGGGGAAGGTTCGGGGGCCGGCGGCGACTGGGTGAGGACTGAGGAGAAGAGAGGCGGAGGCGCCGCTGGACTGGGAGCATGGTGGGCCTTGGGCTCTTTCTTAGGGAAAGCCCAACTCGTGTGATTTATTCCATTGTATGTATTGTCTTTAGTATGAGAGTGTTTACAACATGACCGCGTGGCCTAATGGATAAGGCGCTCGCCTCCGGAGCGGGAGATTCTGGGTTCGAGTCCCAGCGAGGTCGCTTTTTAATTTATTTTTTCTCACCTTGGAGTTGCGTTTTGAAGACATATCCAGTACTGTATTTTTTTTAGAGAACAAGTCCATAGTTTGATTGAAGTTGTTTTTCCTTTCCTGAATTGATTCATACGTGCTTTCGAAAGCTTTAAAACAGTTAAGATTAAGACATAACATGAAGATGTACAAACTATATGGAACCAAACTATGTGTCGTTGACGTTGGTTGTTCATACTTTTATGGTCAGCCTCCTTGCTAGCTTTTCCTTGGCGTATTTCCATCTGAACTGGGATCTCCCTTGTAAACTTCTTCATTGCTAATCTGGTTAAGGGTTTCTATTCCTTAGACGAGCCTCAAACATTAGGGTTTCTCTTTCCTTGTTGCAACTGAGGCGGCTAGGGCACTCATCCCCTTCGAACTCCGCAGGCAAGCCCCATTGATTGATTGAAGTCAAACTTTTCTTTTTGGAATTGATTGAAGCTAACTTTAAACGGTTAAGATTACGACATAGACATAATCATTTTTGAAACTGTACAATTCGGATCAAGGACCCAAGGAAGAGGAGGTTTGTTCTAAGTTTGTGAAAATTCTTCATGAGGAGCGCCTCATTCCGCTACCAAATTTTGTGGCGTTGATGGTGGTTGTTCATACTTTTGTGGTCAATCTCAGCACTAGTCTTCCCTTGACATATTTTCATATGAATTGGGATCTCCTTTGTAAACTTCTTCATGTTGACTTGATTTAGGGTTTCTATTCCTAAAGACGAGCCTCAAACGTACCCTGATTAGGTTTTCTCTTTCCCTCTTGTGACTGCAGCTGCTAGGGCAATTATCCCCTCCAAACTTCACCAGCAAGCTCATGGATCCACCTCCCCTCTGACCGCCGCTCATGTGGTGAGTGTGGAGGAGGGAGATAACGATGCCTCGGCTCTGGTCAACAGTTTAGGTAGCGTTTTTTCATTGCTAGTTTCAATGGTAATCGCCATTTTCCATTGTCATAATTGCACTTGAGGTTGTGCGCCGCCAGCAACCAACTGGTAACCCATTGTCATAATTGCACTTGAGGCTCGTCTTTAGGAACAGAAACCCTAAATCAAGTCAACATGAAGAAGTTTACAAAGGAGATCCCAATTCATATGAAAATATGTCAAGGGAAGACTAGTGCTGAGATTGACCACAAAAGTATGAACAACCACCATCAACGCCACAAAATTTGGTAGCGGAATGAGGCGCTCCTCATGAAGAATTTTCACAAACTTAGAACAAACCTCCTCTTCCTTGGGTCCTTGATCCGAATTGTACGTTTCAAAAATGATTATGTCTATGTCGTAATCTTAACCGTTTAAAGTTAGCTTCAATCAATTCCAAAAAGAAAAGTTCGACTTCAATCAATCAATGGGGCTTGCCTGCGGAGTTCGAAGGGGATGAGTGCCCTAGCCGCCTCAGTTGCAACAAGGAAAGAGAAACCCTAATGTTTGAGGCTCGTCTAAGGAATAGAAACCCTTAACCAGATTAGCAATGAAGAAGTTTACAAGGGAGATCCCAGTTCAGATGGAAATACGCCAAGGAAAAACTAGCAAGGAGGCTGACCATAAAAGTATGAACAACCAACGTCAACGACACATAGTTTGGTTCCATATAGTTTGTACATCTTCATGTTATGTCTTAATCTTAACTGTTTTAAAGCTTTCGAAAGCACGTATGAATCAATTCAGGAAAGGAAAAACAACTTCAATCAAACTATGGACTTGTTCTCTAAAAAAAATACAGTACTGGATATGTCTTCAAAACGCAACTCCAAGCCTCAAACGTACCCTGATTAGGTTTTCTCTTTCCCTCTTGTGACTGCAGCTGCTAGGGCAATTATCCCCTCCAAACTTCACCAGCAAGCTCATGGATCCACCTCCCCTCTGACCGCCGCTCATGTGGTGAGTGTGGAGGAGGGAGATAACGATGCCTCGGCTCTGGTCAACAGTTTAGGTAGCGTTTTTTCATTGCTAGTTTCAATGGTAATCGCCATTTTCCATTGTCATAATTGCACTTGAGGTTGTGCGCCGCCAGCAACCAACTGGTAACCCATTTCGAATCACTAACCCCATAAGTTCTGTCCGTACTGAATCTACCCAGCTGCTGCAGCATTAATCTAATTTTGGTGTGAAAACGCTGAGGACGTGAGCCCAAACACACAAGCAATCCAAAGAAACTGTCTCCACTCTTCGGTATGCACTCCCGGGCAATCGGTGAAGAATGGTACTCTATTTTTTATGTCACTCCGAAACACTATAGGATTCCCATTTATGCCGATATTATTATTATTATTATTACTCCCTCCGTTTCTAAATATAAGTCTTTTTAGAGATCCCATGTGGACTACATACGGAGCAAAATGAATGAATCTACACTCTAAAATACTTCCATATACATCCGTATGTAGTCCATATTGAAATTTCTATAAAGACCTATATTTCGTAACGGAGGGAGTATTATTTCCTTATCAAGGTGTCAAAATAACATGGCATGTGACCTAGTGCTACCTAGGAAATGGAGCATATGATTCAGATCTCCCAGAAAGAAAAACCTCCAGAATGCACTCCTCAATTCTATGTCCGTGGTTTCAGGGAACAAAAGGAAAGAGATACACCAACTGTACAGGAACATTGATTGATTGAAGTCGAACTTTTCTTTTTGGAATTGATTGAAGCTAACTTTAAACGGTTAAGATTACGACATAGACATAATCATTTTTGAAACTGTACAATTCGGATCAAGGACCCAAGGAAGAGGAGGTTTGTTCTAAGTTTGTGAAGATTCTTCATGAGGAGCGCCTCATTCCGCTACCAAATTTTGTGGCGTTGATGGTGGTTGTTCATACTTTTGTGGTCAATCTCAGCACTAGTCTTCCCTTGACATATTTTCATATGAATTGGGATCTCCTTTGTAAACTTCTTCATGTTGACTTGATTTAGGGTTTCTGTTCCTAAAGACGAGCCTCAAACGTACCCTGATTAGGTTTTCTCTTTCCCTCTTGTGACTGCAGCTGCTAGGGCAATTATCCCCTCCAAACTTCACCAGCAAGCTCATGGATCCACCTCCCCTCTGGCCGCCGCTCATGTGGTGAGTGTGGAGGAGGGAGATAACGATGCCTCGGCTCTGGTCAATAGTTTAGGTAGCGTTTTTTCATTGCTAGTTTCAATGGTAATCGCCATTTTCCATTGTCATAATTGCACTTGAGGTTGTGCGCCGCCAGCAACCAACTGGTAACCCATTTCGAATCACTAACCCCATAAGTTCTGTCCGTACTGAATCTACCCAGCTGCTGCAGCATTAATCTAATTTTGGTGTGAAAACGCTGAGGACGTGAGCCCAAACACACAAGCAATCCAAAGAAACTGTCTCCACTCTTCAGTATGCACTCCCGGGCAATCGGTGAAGAATGGTACTCTATTTTTGATGTCACTCCGAAACACTATAGGATTCCCATTTATGCAGATATTATTATTATTATTACTCCCTCCGTTTCTAAATATAAGTCTTTTTAGAGATCCCATGTGGACTACATACGGAGCAAAATGAATGAATCTACACTCTAAAATACTTCCATATACATCCGTATGTAGTCCATATTGAAATTTCTATAAAGACCTATATTTCGTAACGGAGGGAGTATTATTTCCTTATCAAGGTGTCAAAATAACATGGCATGTGACCTAGTGCTACCTAGGAAATGGAGCATATGATTCAGATCTCCCAGAAAGAAAAACCTCCAGAATGCACTCCTCAATTCTATGGCTGTGGTTTCAGGGAACAAAAGGAAAGAGATACACCAACTGTACAGGAACATTGATTGATTGAAGTTGAACTTTTCTTTTTGGAATTGATTGAAGCTAACTTTAAACGGTTAAGATTACGACATAGACATAATCATTTTTGAAACTGTACAATTCGGATCAAGGACCCAAGGAAGAGGAAGTTTGTTCTAAGTTTGTGAAGATTCTTCATGAGGAGCGCCTCATTCCGCTACCAAATTTTGTGGCGTTGATGGTGGTTGTTCATACTTTTGTGGTCAATCTCAGCACTAGTCTTCCCTTGACATATTTTCATATGAATTGGGATCTCCTTTGTAAACTTCTTCATGTTGACTTGATTTAGGGTTTCTGTTCCTAAAGACGAGCCTCAAACGTACCATGATTAGGTTTTCTCTTTCCCTCTTGTGACTGCAGCTGCTAGGGCAATTATCCCCTCCAAACTTCACCAGCAAGCTCATGGATCCACCTCCCCTCTGGCCGCCGCTCATGTGGTGAGTGTGGAGGAGGGAGATAACGATGCCTCGGCTCTGGTCAATAGTTTAGGTAGCGTTTTTTCATTGCTAGTTTCAATGGTAATCGCCATTTTCCATTGTCATAATTGCACTTGAGGTTGTGCGCCGCCAGCAACCAACTGGTAACCCATTTCGAATCACTAACCCCATAAGTTCTGTCCGTACTGAATCTACCCAGCTGCTGCAGCATTAATCTAATTTTGGTGTGAAAACGCTGAGGACGTGAGCCCAAACACACAAGCAATCCAAAGAAACTGTCTCCACTCTTCGGTATGCACTCCCGGGCAATCGGTGAAGAATGGTACTCTATTTTTTATGTCACTCCGAAACACTATAGGATTCCCATTTATGCCGATATTATTATTATTATTACTCCCTCCGTTTCTAAATATAAGTCTTTTTAGAGATCCCATATGGACTACATACGGAGCAAAATGAATGAATCTACACTCTAAAATACTTCCATATACATCCGTATGTAGTCCATATTGAAATTTCTATAAAGACCTATATTTCGTAACGGAGGGAGTATTATTTCCTTATCAAGGTGTCAAAATAACATGGCATGTGACCTAGTGCTACCTAGGAAATGGAGCATATGATTCAGATCTCCCAGAAAGAAAAACCTCCAGAATGCACTCCTCAATTCTATGGCCGTGGTTTCAGGGAACAAAAGGAAAGAGATACACCAACTGTACAGGAACATTCCGCCAAGGAGAACCTCCAGGCTAAGCTAGCTCATACAATTCGTGTGGGCATGACAGCAGCCGTTCTCATGTGAACGGGTAGAAGTTGGGGAAGAGCAAACTGCCGAGAAGAATATAAGCAATGAAGTAGACGATGATGAAGTATCCCCATCTCTTGCAAGAGCCGCCCCTTGCAGGAGCCAAAATGCGCGAAGCAGCCCAGTAGATCGGGGGACTGGCAGACAGAAACCGCGTTGACACCTGGACCGAAGAAACAACATATGAGACTTGAGTGGCGACCTACAAATAAACTTCATCGAGCATTATACTGACCTGGACGTGCATCACGAAGAAGGCGGTAAATGTCATGAATGTCAGATGTAAAATGAAAGGAAGAACTAGGAAGGGGCACTCATCCTCATTATCTCCCACCATTCGGCCTGTTGATATATTGTCATCTGAAGATGCTGAAGCAGCTTTGGTCGCAACAGATTTTCTCTTCCTAAGCTCAGTGTTCCCTGTTCAAGCATTGCAGAGTTAAGGTTCAAACTTCAGTTCTCCAGTAGCCTATATTGATAACAATAGGTTGAGGTCAGTTCTCCGTTTTTCAGGACACTACAAATTTTCTCAACTCCTAGGCATGTTTTAAGAAAGTTGAAAAATATCACTTTTCAATGATCCTTCAAAATAGAGACAAAGTATTGACAGTTGAAAATGTAATAGTACCTTGCTTATTGTTATTCAACCCGGTAGAAAATTCGCTCTTCAACACCGTGGCAACATCTGAGCTTTCACATGCTTCAGCTAACCTCCCCTCAACAGTGGCAATTATCTGCTCGTGTATGCTAGTTGATTGGAAGAGTCGGTGAAGCAATTTTGTGTAGTGAACTATAGAATAAACTGCAAGAGATAGTACTGGTGAAGCCAAAAGAAAGTTGGGCAGCTGCTTGACTTGAAAGTATCTCAAGAAACCAACTCCCCTGAAAAGGAAGACATAAAATAACATAAAGCTCGTGAAGATGGTAGTCAAAGAGCAAGCTTAGTAGAAGAGTCTATGTAAAATTGTAAGGAGAAATGCATATACATGGACATTCTTTAACCAATCAGAACAACACAAGTACTTCAAATTCTGGTGGGCATAAGTGAGAATGGAGTTTGCCTATTTTCTATACGTGGGGCACACAGCCCAAGCATGGAGATCCCATATTACCATGCATGGCATCCTAGTGACTCGACAGCATACACTATTGGTGCAATAGAACAGAAGGATGAAAGAACAGACAAATCACTCTCCACAAAAGATGAATATGGAATTATGATGGCTGTATAAGAGAAATGGTGTCTCCTTACATCTCACAATTACTCTTGTTAAGCATACAATCATATTGATATACGAGATGTGACAAAAAGAAAGTTTAGAACACTATCCCAAGGTTGTCATATACAGAATTGAAGGTAAAAACAACAGTCAGACTTTATAAATTGTTGAGCTGGTGCTGGTAAAGATGAGATTAAACAATTACCAGTAGTGACTCTGAATAAAACTATACAAAAGGGGCAGTTTTGCTTTGCACCATGGCCTCAACTCATCCGTGTCTCCGTGTAGGCATATGTTCAAATATCCATATGCTTGAAAGGCAAAGAATGGTACGAATATAAAAGTGGAGCGCAAAAAACCAGTGACAAGGGCCTGCACTGCCCACTTGGGCCAAAGGAAAAGGTAATGCCGTTAGGTACATTACATATATATAATTCCCTCAACTGCAACTCATGTAGTCCAACAAAACATCAGCATAGGTTGAAGTAACATACAAGGTCATGTAGAAGATACTCCACAAAAATATCGTATTGGTTAAACATGTGAAAGTATGTTGACATTTAAAATTTGGTAGACAATTTTGATCATTTGTAGTATGAGTACTTGTCCTACTCTATAGCGCACATCGCATTATATTTTCGCATGCACACACAATTTCACATCATCACTACATTTAAACTTTTTGAGAAAAAAAAATCAAACTTCCTGGTGAAAAATTGCATGGGATGCATACGAGTTTGGGTGCCTCTTCAGACATATGGCCTCTTCATGTTAGCTAGTATAGTAAACCCCATGCACAACAACATATAAATTCACAAATCCTGAAAGAAAGTTTACCATGGGCCTTTTCTTCTGGATAGCAGCATCATATGCTTGTAGCAAAGCCTCAAAACAGATATAGCCAGCATTAAGTGCTCCATTTGACCTAGCTGAACCAGAGAGAGCGAGCATTATCATTGCAATGGTACGAGCACCGGAAAACAGGTAGAACAGTCCTCCGAGCGAAAAAAGGGCATAAAGACTTTCTGAATATCTGCCAAAACAAAACCATGCTGCTGTTAAGTCAAAGGTAGTACATGATTCGTTGTGGCGTAAAGGCAAAGAAGTTTACAGGGATGAGTAGAACACAGAAGCAGGATTGAAGCAAAAAAGAACAGATGCACGGTAAGCCGCTCCTGAGTCCTTCAAGATCAGCACAGATAATCTGCAGGAAGTAGAATAAAGGGTCACTTTTTCACATTAGAATAAAAAAGGGCAGCCCCAGTGCATGTAGCTCCCGCTTGCGCAGGGTCTGGGGAAGGGTCCGACCACTTTGGGTATATTGTACGCAGCCTTTCCCTACATTTCTGCAAGAGGCTGTTTCCAGGACTTGAACCCGTGACCTCATGGTCACAAGGCAGCAGCTTTACCACTGCGCCAAGGCTCCCCTTCACTTTTTCACATTAGAATAAATAGTTGTATTGTAAATGCTAGGCAAAGCGACTCTATATTTTATTAGATATAAGAAAAAAAACGTCGGTGGTTGTGCAAATGGAAATATTTATAAATGAGAAATGGGTAGTCCTGCACTCGAAATGAATGTACTACAACTAAAAACTGAAGGCAGATTTTTTATCGCAATTACTGAAACCCTATCATTAAACTATGATGGATACCAAGACTGTCTGAAACATCAAGCATCAAATAATTAAACACACTAATATTAGTAAATCATTATGCACACAAGCATGACTCCGATACAACAAATATCTGTTGACCTGATCGAAAAACCTAAAACAGCACTTAAACACTAAAAATACTTAAACATAGACATCCTAATTACACTGAAATAAATACACCAATGTGTGTAGCTGAAGAGCGTCAGTCACCTGTAGAAATAGGCTGCGGCAGCAACAAATGCCACATTGTTCAGAACATGCCCTGAGATCACGAGCACAGCCCTGTACCCCAACATCGGCACCAGCGGCGCGAACACTGCAGAAGGAAAAGGGGCCATAACCCAACACCATACCAGATCAAGAACACACCTCAATGATGAGAAGGTGAGAAGTTGAGGTAGAGGCGAGGTGACTTACAGGACCGGGAGAGGAGAGCGATTGAGGCGGGGAGGAGGGGGAGGAAGGCGAATGACTGCTCATACTCGTAGCCGCACTCGGCAGCGCGGGCGAAGTGGACACCGTCCCATACGGCTAGGGACGAGATGGCGGCAGTGGTGGAATTAGAAGAGGAGGCGGAAGGGGGGAAGGAGGGGGAGGAAAGACAAGGCGGGTGAAGGGAGGCGGAGGTGTCATAAGGGCGGAAGAGAAGGCGAGCGAGCAGAGAGAGAGAAAGGACCAAGACACGGGAGGCGGCAGCAAGCCGGACGATGGCGACAAGCGGCGTCGCCATAGGTCGGGCGGGGGGAAGGCGCCGTGAGAGTGGAACACCGGCAGGGTGGATCGCTGACTCACTGGTGTTTTCCAACCCGTCTGGTTCCTAAAACATTACATATGGATTTAGATGTTTCACTCAATGGATTTGTTTCCATAAAATGTAGTACAAAGGATTTTCTAGCAGAAGAAAAGATCATAAAATTCAATACTACGAATCAAACATTACATATGGAGAAAATCACAAAGATTTGAACCCCCAAAATCTTTTATGAGGACCATTTGAATAGAAGAGGCTCTTACTCTGCTCTAGAGATAACTCTTATTCTTAAGTCTTGACTATCTTCTCTAACGGGTGAGGGGAAATGGGACATGCTGCATCATCTGTGAAGACAGTACACAACAAGCTACGAATAGTAGCACCTAAACAGAGCTATACGTCTACGCCTCCAAGAAACACAACAGGAATCCTCTTGTTATTTTCACAAGCCACCAACAGCAAATCAAGGCAGCGAGCATCAAGCCATTAAGCCATTCTCGGACAAACCCATCGGCCAATGCAAGTTGACAAGCAAATCCATCAATTAGTCTCATTTTTAAATCTCTAGTTCCCTACCGCAAGATCGCAGCAACAACATACACATCGCCTAATCTAACCCATAAAAAAATGGACAGAAGAAGAACGGAACCAATGTGGACATACCTGTTGGTGGCACGGTGCTCACCTCAGTGGCGGATCTAGGATTTCAAAACAGGGTGGTCCACCTAAAACAAATTGTCAACAAATATGACATGCCAGCATTCTAATTAATTTGCAAATAGCACATGAAAATAGATCAATATGGTGACATACTAAAATTCTAAATTTTGCATGAGAAGCCTACATAATACATACCTTGAGAAGTTCAAAAAGACTATGTGGCATTGTTAGAGTAAATTGTTGGCAAACAATCAGACAAATCACTATTGTGTCATTGATCAGGTGTTCATGTACTGGATAGCAAAATTATGTGTATGTGTTCATGTACTGGATAGCAAGTCTGATTGTTTAGTTAACGCAATAGACTTGAGTCTTGGACCTGACTGATGCAATAGACAGCAAAGAGCGAACCCTAAATCAGAAATTGGGGAATGGGAAGTGCCGCAGTGGAAAACTTGCCTTAAGTCCTCAAATCGGGCTAACGGCTGGCCGCCGGGCAGGGTTGCTGGCTTGCTGCCGGCCGAGTGCCGGAGTAGGCGGAGATTGGACTGGGCGGCAGGCGCCGTCTTGCAGGGGCGCCAGGGCGGGCGCGGTGGCGCCGGGCGACGGGCGGTCTTGGCGGGCGGGGGCGGCTCCTAGGCGTCTAGCGACGGCGAGGCAGGCAGCGAGCCGGCGAGATCGGGAGCCGAGCGGCCGAGGTCGGGGGCGAGCAGGGGCGGGGTGCGTCTGTCTAGTGTGCCCTGCGTGCGTTGTTTGTTCGGCTAGCCGACTGAGAACTTTTTTTTTTTGAGGCTGAGATGGGTCGGGACTCGGGACGAGTAAGCCATTCTTTCATGGGCCCTTTTGTCCTCTGGTCCATCTGTAATTTTCTATGGTATGTAGGCCGGTCTAAAATCCCTGAGTGGCGACCCACGTTGTAGATCCTGTTTGGCACTTTCGCAAAAAAAAAAACTGTTTGGCAAATGGCCCAGCCTATGCAGGTTTTTTTACCACAGCTTTCCACCGGATTTTCTGGGTGTTTTTCTTGGCATGTGTTTTACTCGATTTTCATTTTCTTTTTCAAATGCGTGAACTTTTTTTTAAGTTCAATTTGTTTTTGCAAATTCATGATTTATTTTCTAATTTCTGTGAACTTTCATCAAGTTTACGATTTTTTTTTCAAATTCTTACACTTTTTCCAATTCGTGGACTTTTCAATTCGTGGACTTTGAAAAAAGTCCACGAATTCAACACTTTTTCCAATTTTCAACATAATATTCGAATTCATGATTTTTCCCCCAATTTCATGAAATTTTTCCTGAAAATCATGAACAATTTTCAATTCATGGACTTTTTTAAAAATTATGTTGAAAATTCTAAAACTAGAAAGTTTTTTGAAATATTAAGAACTTATTTCTAATTCACATACTTTTTCCAAACTTGGTGAACTAATTTAAAATTCATGATATTTTTTCAGTTTTTTACGTTTTTTGGATTAATAATATTTCGAAGGTCCACTGGGCAATGGTCTTTTTTTTAGGCAACAATCAACATGGTCGAACCTGTACAACCGTAAAAAACGAGCGAGTGAGAAAGCTTCCCACCAATGCGGCCCATGACAGCTTCCTCCCTTGGCTCCCCTCATCGTAGATGGTTCACCCACACCCGGTGCCACGAAATGAATGAGAACTAGGACGGGGTCGAATTGCATTTTATTCTTAGTATTAAAAAAATATTGCATGCCTGAATAATTCAAGGAGGGGCGCACAACGGGGAGGATCCTTTTTAGTAGATGACTCGTCGGGCCGTCAGAGCGGGACTTCTTTGGTAAAAATAATTTGATTCTATTCCTTTTTAGTAAGGAGGCGACATTTCCCATAGGAGTACTTGAGAGGTGGAGAAGCAACGTGCGTGGAGTCCTGGACTCGAGCAACAGCTAAGCCCATGGATGGCCTCGAGTGGTAGCGCACGAGAACATTTGAATCTGGTGGCAGCGGCAACAGCTGAAATCAAGCGGCAACCGTTGCGGTAGAGGCCTGGAGTCTGCACTCGACCGGTGTCGATGCAAACTCACTCCGGTGAGCGGGCAGCGGCAAGCGCATGTGGGTGGCCACAACTTGTCGCAAAAAGCGCCGAATAAGAAATTCCCACACGATAGTACTGCTTTTTTTGAATTGTATGCCGATCCTATTCTCCGGAAACCTTTTTATGCCGAAATTCTTGAGTTTTGGTCCAATAAACTTGCTTTTATACTGTACCTTCAAAGCTTTAGACTTTATAAATGTACACCCTAGTTAAGTTCAATTTATGGGTCCGTCGTCACCGCCTGAAACAAATTAACAGTAGCTGGCCAAACCTCCGTATTTTCTTACCATAATAACAAAAACCCCGTTGTATAATGCAAAGTCAGAGCATCTACAAACCGGCATCCTCAAATGCTCCTCAAACGTACGTGGACGTGCCAGGTCAATGACCTGATAGTCGAGAGAAGAAAACAAATGACCCAACCAGGCCCCTCATATCATTTTTATACATTTGGGATGTCCGCGAACTCTCGTATTAAGGACAAATGTAGGGATGATATGAGGGCTCGCGGACGCTCCCGAACGCGTCCGGTTAGTCGCCACGTAGGACGTGACCCCACCGGACCACGTTTCTCTTTCTTTATTCATTATTTTCTTTCTCTCTCTTTATCTTTATCAATTATGTGCAAGTGACCAGACATAAGGGGGAAATGAAAATTGTGGCTGGACGAATGGACAAATAAGGGCTTAAATGGACACATCCGGTCAATGACCGGACGTGTCCGTGAGCGTTTAGGAGGTTAGATTTGCTGCTCTCGCATGTATGAGTATCAGTGGTCGATACGTGTACCAGGCTGTAGCTACCTCTGTAACTATAAGTGCATTCACAAAGAGAAAATCTCACAAAAACAACACGAGGCCGGCCGGGTGCATGCATGATATCGTGGAGGGGGTTGTTGGGATTGGGAGTTCCATGTCCAACAGATTTTTGCTGGACCGTGACACCCCCGCTCGCTGCACACAGCGTGACAGCCGCCACACTCACCTTGGAGAACAGAAGGAACGAAAAAGTCAAAATCTTATGCACGATGGAGCAAGGATAAGCACTGCGGAATGGCCCTTGACCTATTTTCCGTTAGTTATAGCTCCATATCCGTACACAGGAACGGAAAATTTCATTTCAGTAAGAAAATGTCACTTGTTGGCACAGCCGATCGTGCCCAACGTCACGTGCATTAAGTAAAGCTTATAGAAAACACATGCAATGTTAGTTCCTTAGTGGGTGTACTATTTTTGAAAACGGAATTTTTGCTTCCGGCCTCTGTATGGGATGATGCACATCGGTCGTATTTATTTTGAAGTACGAAATTCCTATGCATTCTAAAAACAAAATAAAAAAGCTAGATGAGCGAACAAGAATGAAAAAAGATTACATGTTCTAACTTGGCAATCAACGGGAAGAAAAGAAGGCTAGTATAAATTTTTAATGCAATTTTACCATTTCAATGATCGTTCTGCGTGACTACGTCCAGTTGTCTTTACGTTCTACTGTCAGTTTTCCTTGACAATTATCAGACCTAAGATGCTCTTTGAGTGTCTTTCCCAAGAAAAGTGCTATCGATGCTAAAAAACAATGCTTCACTATAAAAAAAAACTAGAATGCATAGAAAAAATGCTTTGGGATTCGTCCAAAAATAGTCGTAAAGCACAGAAGCACCTTCCAAGTTGTATTGCCCTCGCAGCCTCTGCATCTAGAAGATACACAAAGTCTTTGATGAAGGAACTCAAAAGGACCACAACCAACATCGTACGTCATCCAAATTGTATCAAGGTACTCCCTTCGTTCGGAATTACTTGTCTTGGAAATGGATGTATCTAGAACTAAAATATATCTAGATACATCCATTTCTGCGACAAGTAATTCCGAATGGAGGGAGTAGAATCAAGATCGTCTAGTTACTTGCAAGTGCGCCAACAACTAGTAGCAAAACATTCATTGGTGTCTGGGTGCAACCAGTTGGAGATGGTAGTATGGACTATATTCAATTGATGTGAGTGACAACCTAATAATATGATTAATAACATTACATGTAATTATTGTTGTGGTAGCAATATATTAATATTTTGAGCTTTGTCTTCTTCCAATTTTGTAAGAACACATACTTTGCAATCAATATAAGCCGCTTGCATCAATCGATGCAGAGGGCCAGATTTACCTTTCTTTCCCCCCCAAAAAAAAACAGTGCTTTGGTATTCGTCTAAAAATAGCTGTAAAGCATAAAATCACTCCTCAATTTTTATTGCTCATCCGATCACCTGGCATCTGCATCTAGAAGATATACAGTCTATAGAATTGGATTATCACATTGTTTGATGAAGGAAATCAAATTCAAAAGGACCACGGCCAACATCAGAATTAGCATCGCCTAGTCTCTTGCAAGTGCGCCAACAACTCCTATCAAAGAAGTCCATACCACCACCTCAAGGCGTTCCCTCCCCCACTATCATACGTACCGTCCTGGAACTCCAGCTTCTGCAAGTTATTAGTGGATCGAATCGATGCATGTATATATAAAAAAAAATAACCATTATCTTTGTCAAGTTCTTCCACCCCAAAATGGTGCATGTATTAGTTTCCACAAATCGATATTTAGGCACGTGGTAACTGCGTATAAACAAACAGTTAGTGGGGCTGTGAGAGAAAAATCAGCCGATCACACGTAAGCTAGCAATGTTAGTAGAAGTATCGTGGATGCCTAGTCAAACTACACGGTGATGATATTAGTGACCGATTTATAGTTGTTGCTAGTGTACCATGTTGCTGGAGCATGCAGCTAGCCCACTACTCCATGACCACCTTTATGCCTGTATAAATTGGCACCCCGATACGTGCTTGCAATCCACAATTACCAAGCTCAAACACTAGCTAGCTGACCCTCACAGACATTGTTAGGTCTTGCAAGTGAAGCTAGGAGACAGAAACCATGGCGGCTTCCCGTGCCTTGGCTGCACTGCTTGCTGTGGTGGTACTCGTGGTCTGCTCTCCGGCGCCTCGTGTTCTCGCCACTGACCCCACCCAGCTCCAGGACTTCTGCGTTGCTGATATAATGAACCCTGGTATATTTTTTTTGGAAAAGAAGAAGATTTGCTCACTCCTTTTCAACTTATTTAAAGTTCTAGCTTTTTCTTTGTCAAAATTTTCTTATTCGACCAATTATATATATAGGAAATATAATATCTACAGCATGAAATATATGAATAGTACAATAACATATTTACGGTGAATCCAATAAAACCTTTTTGGAACGGAAGCTACATGCTTAATTTCTTTCATGCAACATGGTCGATATATGCAGGCATAAAAAACTATTGTGTTCCTGTTATTTGTTTGATTTGACATATACTACTACTCAGATAGCAATGTAATAATACAGGCTCTTTTGTAGTTTTCTTACACATTAACAATATTAAAGATATTCTCTAAAAACAATATTAAAGATAAGAAACGTTTCCAAAATATAAAAAAACATACTTGCACATCAAGTGAACTGTTTCATTGCTCATGACTTCATGTTTCGATCACTTAGGTTAGTCGAAGCAATAGCATCCATTATTAGATAGTAAACGTATTTTAAAATTTTGTGTAGAACTTGATCAACTTAGAATAACTATATTCAACCTTTGGGACTTGGAAATTGCATATGCAACATGGTAAGATTTAACTTTAGGTGTGCAACTGTGTATGCATGCAGTGATTGTGAACGGGCTCGTGTGCAAGAACATGAAGATAGTGACGGCGAACGACTTCTTCTTGCCCGGGCTTAACAAGCCGGGCAAGTTGAACGCTCAGGGCTCGGCGGTGACACCGGTGACGGTGCGGCAGCTGCCAGGGCTGAACACGCTGGGCATCTCATTGGCGCGCATCGACTTCGGGCCCAACGGCGGGCAGAACCCGCCGCACACACACCCCCGCGGCTCTGAGATCCTCACCGTGATCATGGGGCAGCTGCTTGTGGGGTTCGTCACCTCCAACCAGGCGGACGGGAAGAACCTGCTCTTCACCAAGCAGCTGGTGGAGGGCGACGTGTTCGTGTTCCCGCAGGGGCTCATCCACTTCCAGGTCAACAACGGCAAGGTACCCGCCGTGGCCATCGCCGCGCTCAGCAGCCAGGACGCCGGCGTGATCACCATCGCCAACGCCGTCTTCGGGTCCACGCCGCCCATCAGTGACCTCATCCTCGCCAAGGCCTTCATGACCGAGAAGGCCACCGTCGACTGGATCCAGGCCAAGTTCGCACCGGCCATGAGCGGCAATAGCAGCATGGGCGGTGGCGGTTACATGCCGCCCGGCGGCAACAGCACCGGCGGCGGTGGCGGTTACTATCCTGGCATGCGCAAGCAGAAGCCGTAAATGACGGACGGACGGCCATCCTTATAGGTAAAGAAAAATAACAAGCCACTGGTAAACAGAGTGTGGTGTACCACAAGTGTGTTTGTGGATCGAGGGGTACGTACGTATACGTGCTAGCACTCGGTCGTGTCGAATAAATAGTGCCCAAAGTGCACTGGTGTACTAGCTAAATGCTGTTAAATTTCTATATGGAATAATAAATTCTAAGGTTTGTTCATCAGTTTTGCTAATTCACAGTGGACGGAGAATTAACCGAGTGTCAGCCAACCATTGTCTGGTGTTATTTAGATTCGTGCTGAAGTACTTTTTCTTAAGGTGATTACTTATTTTTCGGTCGTCTGGACGTGGCTTATGGCAGTAGGGTTTTTTCTGTAATTTTTTTGCAAGATCAATAGTTATTCCAATACGGTAGCGTTACAATCCTTTGGCAAGAAATCCTCAATACATGAGGGTCCTCTACCGAGCCACACAACCGTAGCTTGCTCAGAGCGACTATACCTTGCCAGACAATCAACAACACTATTTTGAGACCTATGCACTTTTTGGGGAATAAACACTCTATTGATCATTAGAGACTTAACTTCCGCTACTAAATGACCATAAGCCGAACGATCTAAGCTACAGCTTTATTCAAACTCATAACTTTTTTTGAGCATAAGAAGGGCCTCCCCCTCTGATTTCCTTTAAAGAAACCATATGGTGCTCCTAATAACAAAGTAAGGCATAAAAGAAAACAGCAACATCCAGCGATTAACATCCATTACACCAGATAGCCCAAGGCCAAGACCAACCAAAAGCTAGACTAACCCCAGCAAAGCCAAGGGGCAACGACGACGCGCGAGGATTAACCAGGTTCCAGTGACTGCAAAGTTTATATACATCGACAAAAGACAAGGGTGAAACTAGAAGTCAAACAAACACTACAAACAGCTTCCAACGAGAACGTAGACAAAGCATCATCTTCGATCTTCACACTCCGAGCTTGCGGCAACCATATCTCCATCCATGCGACGCCTTGTATATCTCACTTGCTACAAGCTCGAGAAGTTTTGTCCCCAGCATCAACACCTCTTCTTGCTCCTCCTTCTGCAATATCGACCAACCCACGATCCAGTAGCAAATAAGCTTAATCAGAATCAATGGGCCACTATAGATTTTGTTTTCAAATATAATATTGTTTCTACACTTCCAAAGAGTCCAGAAAACAATAGCCGAACCAACAAGTACAATTTTTTTTATTATCCTTAGAAAAGCTTCTAATCCAACTCCCAAAACAATTGTTCAAAGAGTTAGGCACATAATTTAAGCAAAGGGACAATTTGATTTATGCCCCTAGTTGTGACCCCCTCGTCTGTTTTACCCCTAGTTTGAGAAAGTCACCGGTTCTGTCCACACCACTTTGGAATTCTTTTGTTTTTGCCCTTCCGTCACGGCTCCGCTTGGTCAGCGCCGTTTGACCACATACGCGCTCCGTTTTGGACATTTTTGCCCCTCTGTCCCCAGCCCAGATACCCCTTCGTCCTCCTCGAGCTCACGTGCAGAAACAAACAGAGAGTGGGAGAGCTCGTGAAGAACGGGATCGAAAGCCGTCGTGAGAGAGGCCCGAGCGGGAGGAGAAGATGCGGACGACAAGCTTCCCGTCATCAAACTCCTCGAGGGCGGCTGGTTCTACTGCCGCAGAGGTAAGTGGAGCACTCCGTGGGGATTTGGGGATTTTCTAGGGTTTCAACCATTTGACCCCCTCATTCTAGGGTTTCTCTGATTTGGGGATTTTTTTTGCTCTTCTTCTGATTTAGATCGATGGGATGGGGATTGTGGAGCTCGTCTCGGAGTACCATCACCTAGATGAATCATTTTCCGGCTTGGAGCCCAGATCTAAGCACTGTTGCCCTGGACATGGCCTAGTTCCTGCTCGTCGGGTGGCTTGGGGAGGGGCTAGCATGGGCCGACGATTTTTGGGTTGCCCTCTTAATGTAAGTAGTTGCTTGTCAATTTCATTGTCAATTTGGGAGGTTGTTGTTATTTTGAAATTTCTAATTTTGTTCATCTAATTAGTTGCCAGATGAGTGCAAGTGGGTGGTTTGGGTTGACCCTCCTCCTCCACTGCATGTGGCCCTTGCATTTGAAGATCTACATGCAGAGATTGAACGCAGCTGGATCAAGTCTCACAAATTGCAGAGGGAAAATATGAAGCTGTCAAAGAAGAACCGTGCTTTGAACAAGAAACTGAAGGAGAGAGATGAGATGCTCAATGTTTGGGCAGTGTTGTTTAGTGGAATTGTTGTATGTGTTGTAGTTGTGGCTTTATCAGTGTTATCACAGGATGAAGCCACTAAGTGAAGCAAGTATGTTTATTGTTGTTGTAGTGCAGGATATGGATGAACTTTGTAATGTACCAATCTTCATGTAATGCTATTTGGTGTTCTAAATTTATGCAGTTTGGTTCATATTGCCAGATGACTAGGGAGATGACCAAATTGTCGCCGTCGACAACAATTTGGTTCATATTGGCAGATGACTAGAGAGATGACCAAATTGTCGTCGTCGATGACAATTTGGTTCATATTGGCAGATGACTAGGGAGATGACCAAATTGTCGTCGACGACGACAATTTGGTTCATATTGGCAGATGATCAAACAACTTCAAATTAAAGCATGACATAGCAAGCATCACATATGATCAAACAACTCAAACAACTTCAAATTAAAGCATGACATAGCAAGCATCACATATGATCAAACAACTCAAACAACTTCAAATTAAAGCATGACATAGCCAGCATCTCAAACAGTAGTTCAACAGCAAGTGAAAATACTTGTTCAACATCATGACATCTCAAACAGTAGTTCAACAACAAGTGAAAATACTAGTTCAACATACAGTCATCTCAAATAGTCACCAGCAAGTGCAAATGAAGAACTAAAACTTGAGTTTTTTGCTCCTGGTGTTCTCAGCTGGATTGGGGGCTAGCCTTGTTTTGCTCCTGGTGTTCTTTGCTGGGTTGATGGCTAGCACACCAGGAACTTCAATTATTGTTGTCTGCTTCTTAGCTGGAGAAGCTCCTCTATCTGCTGCCTTCTTATAATTCTTTCTTGGGACAATTAGCTTTGTGCCCCTAGTTGTGTCCCCCTCGTCTGTTTTACCCCTAGTTTGAGAAAGTCACCGGTTCTGTCCACACCACTTTGGAATTCTTTCGTTTTTGCCCTTCCGTCACGGCTCCGCTTGGTCAGCACCGTTTGACCACATACGGCGCTCCGTTTTTGTCAGGACCCCGACTCGATGTCACATCGATCTAGCTTGTAACACCTCATATCACTTTGCGGCCTCACGCACGGTAACCCCACGGGTGTCGCCTTACCTTTGCCCGGGACCGTTTGCGCCTTTTGGCTCACGTATATGATAGTGTCGCTAGCATCCATATGATAAAGAGCCCGGGCTGACATGACTAGTCGTAAACCCAAAGTGGCACAGACTTACAGGGACAAGCATCCATGACCCAGCAACGAACGTGTCGGTCATCAGCAAGTGGGTCCGGGCTGTAGCACTGGGCTAGCAGGACTCCGGTAAACCGGGCTGTAGCGGGCTAACAGGACTCCGGTACTCAATGCGTGACATTTCCCCGAAGGGACAGACACAGGAACGAAGAAGGACACATGCCGGCCAGCCTAAGTGTTCCCGAGCAGTAGCAAGCTACCATGGCTCAGAGGTAACACTAGGAGACATTTCCCGGTAAGAGAGGCTACTAAGGATAAACAACTAGATAGTCAGATCCCACACATACCAAGCATTTCAAACATACACACAATATGCTCGATATGTGCAAATACAACAAGGCATCACAACATGACTCTATGACACAAGTACTTTATTTAAGGCTCAGAGAGCCATACATAACATACACAAAGGTACGGGTCACACGACCCAGCATTCAAGTCATACAGTCATACAAACCAGCAGCGGAAGTAACTTGTCTGAGTACAGACAACTAGTAAAATAAAAGAGGCTTGGAAAGCCTAGCTATACTACGAGGTCTTTCACAAGCTCAGGATCACCACCTGGGCCTTAGCCTACTCATTGATGTCAACGTCTACGTAGAACCCATCAGAAGGGGTTGCAGCGTCTTCTGTAAAAATGTAAATTATAGCAACATGAGTACAAAGGTACTCAGCAAGACTTACATCAGATCCTACATACATGCATATTATCAAGAAGGGTTGGTGGAGTTGTTGCAGCAAGCCAGCTTTGACTCTTGGCTAGGCTAACCTACGAGACTCCAACTCGAAATGGTTTTGCGCACACGAGTCCACTACTCACCAATTCAATACACTACCGAGGATCCACCTCCGTCTTCCTACGGAAGAGCCATCCTCGGCACTCACACTTATCTTGAGGCTTTTAGTAGTTTCCATTTACTTGTCTATGAACTGTATAGGCAACCAAGTAGTCCTTTACCGCGGACGCGGCTATTCGAATAGATCATGATAACCCTGCAGGGGTGTACTTCTTCATACACGCTCTCACCACTTACCGTCGTTTACACGACATGTACTCGGCAACCTTCAAGCGGAAGCCCAACGTGGGTGTCGGCCACGACCTACCTAACCACCTAAGCCTCCAGTCCAGGTTTATCGCCTATCCAGGTTCCATCCACAGGGAGTCCGGCCGAGGTTTCCCATACGGCCCCGAACGATGTGGACAGGGTTCCCGAGATACCTAACGGGTATTCGGTACACCCGGCCACGTACCTACCGCATCACAGCCCACCCCTACGGTCAGCGCTGTCCACGGCCTCCAGTAGGCTACAAACACCAGAAACTACTTGCAACTCCTGGACGGAGAACTAGGGTGAATAAGAAGCCGAGAGGGTCCATTGGTTTCGGGCCCAATGCATGGTAGTAGCTGATTCTTAAATCACACATACAGATCTCAGTGCTTAAGGTCGGCTTCAATGAAACAACCCACCATGTACTCCTACATGGCCTCTCATCGATACCTTTACCAAATCGTGTTCACCACACCACTCTTATTACCGACATAATCATTTCACTCTAGCCCATCACCCAGATGAACCAGACCTGACACGACTCTAAGCATAGCAGACATAGCAAGGTAGGAACAACACATACATATGGCTCAATCAACTCCTACACATGCTAGTGGGTTTCATCTAGTTACTGTGGCAATGACAGGTCATGCAGAGGAAGTGGGTTCAACTACCGTAGCACACAGCAGTTTGAAACGCGTTGTCTTAATGCAGTAAAAGAGAGCAGGAGCGAGAACATGGGATTGTATCGATATGATCAAATGGTTGGTTGCTTGCCTGATGGTTCGATGCACTGATACGGTTCTTCGTTAGGGTAATCACGATACTCCTCGGAGGCAGATCCTGCCGCAAAGAACACCGATACACAACCATCACCAAACAATGTGCAACAATATGATGTATGCATGAAACATAGCAATATGAGTGTGTTGGGCTAATGCAGCTAAGACCAGAAGGGTTTGAACCAATTTGAATCAAAGATTCAAATTTCAAACTCAAACATGGCCCTTTAAAGTGTTTTACCTTGTTCTGCATTAAACATCAAGTTAACTTGTTTAATCATGCATGAAAATAGTACAGATGGATAGATTGGATTTTTCTGATCATTTTTCATATATAATTTGTCTGATTTGGAGTTACAGAATAAAAGTTATGAATTTTTGAAGTTTAAATTATATTTTGGAATTTCCTATATTAGAATAATTCCAGAAAATCAATTATTGCATCAGCCTGACGTCAGTGTGACGTCAGCAGGTCAACGGAACACGTCCGGGTCAAACCTGACAGTGGGTCCCGCATGTCAGGGTGATTAAATTAATTAAAGTTTAATTAAAACTAAACCTGTTTAATTAACAGGGCTAGGCCCCACCTGTCATTGACTCAGGGGAGTCAACCAGGGCCCACCCGTGGTCAAACCCGGGTCAGCTGCACCGGCGTTTAGCCGCCGGCGAGCCCGACGCGGCGGCGGAAGTGGTTTTGGCCGTTTCGGCCACCAAATGGGTCGCGGAGACCACCGGAGTGGAGCTGAGGACAAGCCGCTGCTCTTGGTGGAGTCCGTTGGAGTCGGGGTGGCCGGAGTTGGCGCCGGCGACGACTTTGGCGGCCACCGGGGTTCGGCCGAAGACGAACTTGACGCTAGAGGGGTCGGTGAGGCTCGGGGAGTGGCTAGCTAGGTGCTAAGTGACACGGTGAGCATGATGGACACCGTGGAGTGGTCGGAGGGTAACCGGGAGCACGTCGGCGATGAGCTCCACGGCGGTGGGTGCGGTTGAGCTCCGGGAGGTCGCTACACGGCTCGGGAGCAAGAACGGAAGGAAGGGGAAGATGGCTAAGCTCACAGTGAGTGCGACGAAGCCCTTGGTGTGGCCCGAGATGGACCGGAGCGACGACGGCGTTGAAGGGGATCTCCGGCGACGGCGGTTCGGGCGAGGTCGTTGCGGTGGACTCGGGCGTTGCGAGCGCTCGGGGCTCGGCTTGCTCGATGGAGTGGACAGCGGCGGAGCTCCTGGACACGATGAGAGGACGCACGGGCGGCGGGGAGCACGGCTACGACGAAGGCACGGCGATGGTGGCGTCGGTCATGGCGGGGGAGCGCGAGGGGGAGGAGCTGGAGAGGAGAG
>NC_041383.1:693473390-693483141 GCF_002162155.2 Triticum dicoccoides | reverse complement strand
ATGTCACCGGGCGCGGGGAGCGGCGAGGCGGCGAGCAGGTGCGTGGCGCGCGCTGCGGTCGCCGTCGGGCACCTGCCTGCCTGCCTGGCCGGCAAGCAGCTCGCTGGAGCGGCGCTGGGCTGGGCCGGCAGGTGGGCCGGGAGCAGGCGCCAGGTAAGCTTTTTCCATTTCTTTCTGTTTTCTGTTTTTTAATACTTCTGCAACTTTGTTGAATTAAATAAAATACTTAGGCTACTCCTAAAATCACCAAACTACTCCTGGTCCATAGTTGGATTATTTCCAACATGAAACATTTTAGTTTGGAGATATTTGAGCATTTAAACATTTTATATAATTTTAAATGCCCAAATTCAAATATTTATGATTTAATTCAAAAACCCTAAGCTGGCCTAGGAAAATGTGCACCACTTTTGGCAGAGGTTCTGAACCAAGACAAAAATGATGGGCATTTTAGAAGGGCATTTCAGGTTCATTGAAAAAGTTTTTAGTAAACCCTAATTGGATTCAGAGGGGACTGGGGGTTCTGTCATCCCCATTTCAGGTTTCTGATGAAAGAGTAAACAGGATGCAACACTCTAATGCATGGCTAACTAGGATGTGACAACTCACCCCCACTCAAAAGAATCTCGTCCCGAGATTTGGGTTCCTCCGGAAAGAAGGCGGGATACTCAAGTCGAAGACGATCCTCCCTTTCCCAAGTTGCTTCATCCTCAGAATGGTGCGACCATTGTACTTTGAGAAACTTGATATTATGACGTCGAGTGGTACGCTCGGCCTGATCGAGGATATGAATGGGGTACTCTCGATATGTAAGATTATCTTGGAGATCAAGCGTTTCGTGGTCCACTCCACGGATAGGATCCGAGAAGCAACGCCTGAGTTGAGAAACGTGGAAGACATCGTGGACTCTGGAGAGGTGCGGAGGTAGTTCCAACTGGTAGGCAACTTCTCCTCGTTTGGCGAGAATGCGAAAAGATCCAATGTAACGAGGAGCCAATTTGCCTTTGATACCGAAACGATGGGTTCCCTTCAGAGGGGTAACCCGAAGATAAGCCTTCTCGTCAACCTCGAAAGTCATAGCCTTATGTTTTCGGTCATATTGACTCTTTTGACGAGATTGGGCTGTTTTCAACTTTTCACGAACGATGCGAACTTGTTCTTCTGCTTCCTGAATCATATCCGGGCCAAAGAATTGTCTTTCCCCGGTCTCTGACCAGTTAAGGGGTGTTCGACACCGTCGTCCATAGAGAACTTCAAAAGGGGCTTTACCCAAGCTAGCTTGATAGCTGTTGTTGTAAGCGAATTCGGCAAATGGAAGGCACTTCTCCCAATCCATTCCGAATGAGATAACAGAGGCTCGAAGCATGTCTTCTAGAATCTGGTTGACGCGTTCCACTTGACCACTCGACTGAGGGTGGAAAGCGGTGCTAAAGGAGAGACGGGTTCCCATAGCATTTTGGAAACTTTCCCAAAATCGAGAGGTGAAAATACTTCCTCGATCCGAGTTAATTTCCAAAGGAACACCATGGAGAGACACTATTCGGGAGATGTATAAGTCTGCCAGCTGACTAGCGGTTATACTCTCACGAACAGGTAGGAAATGGGCTACTTTGGAAAGACGATCGACAACGACGAAAATAGCATTATTCCCTCTCTTGGTCCTGGGAAAACCGGTAATGAAATCCATACCAATTTTATCCCATTTCCATTCAGGAATAGCTAAGGGTTGAAGGGTGCCAGCAGGCCGTTGATGTTCTGCTTTTACACGACGACAGACGTCGCAATTAGCAATATACTGAGCAATTTCTCTCTTCATCCTAGTCCACCAGAACCTCTGGAGTAGGTCCTGATACATCTTAGTACTACCGGGATGAATGGTGAGAGGAGATTCATGAGCCTCCTGAAGGATCAATCGCCTCAGGTTTCGCACTTTGGGAACCACTAGTCGATTCCCGAAGTATACGACCCCTTGATCATTAATGGAGAAACAATTCGCAATTCCTTTCTTGATGTTTCTCTTGATGCGGGAGATTCCCGGATCTACCTTCTGTGCCTTGATGATCTGGTCCGTAAGGGTAGGTTTCGCCACCAAGGTGGAAAGGAAACCTTGAGGAACAATGTGAAGGTTAAGCTTCCGAAATTCCTCATGGAGAAGCGGTTGACTTTGTTGTAACATTAGGTTGTTACAATAAGATTTACGACTTAGCGCATCAGCCATGACGTTGGCTTTCCCTGGGGTGTAAGTTATTCCTAAGTCGAAATCTGTGATCAACTCAACCCAACATCTTTGCCTGAGATTCAAATCCGGTTGGGTGAAAATGTACTTCAGACTTTGGTGATTAGTGAATATTTCGCAACGGTTACCGAGGAGGTAATGTCGCCAGGTCTTAAGTGCATAGACTACGGCTGCAAGCTCTAAATCATGAGTAGGATAATTCTCCTCATGTGGGTGCAATTGCCGTGAAGCATAAGCAATTACGTGTCGATCTTGCATGAGAATGCAACCTAGTCCTTGTCGCGAGGCGTCGCAGTAGATAACAAAATCCTTGGAGAAGTCTGGCGGTACCAGTACGGGAGCAGAAGTCAGGCGTCTTTTCAGTTCCTGAAAGCTGTGCTCACATTGTGAAGTCCATTCGAACTTCTTATCTTTCTTGAGGAGTTCGGTTAGAGGTTTAGCAACTTTGGAGAAGTTTTCGACAAAGCGACGGCAATAGCTCGCTAAGCCCAGAAAACTCCGAACTTGCTTGACCGATTCAGGTGGAGTCCAATTAAGGACGGCTTGAACTCGCTCAGGGTTAACAGCAATACCTTTACCAGATATTACATGACCCAGATAGGTCACTTCTGACAACCAAAATTCACATTTGGAAAACTTGGCATAAAGGCGGTGCTCTCGAAGTTTCTTCAACACTAGCCTTAGATGTTCGGCATGTTCTTCCTCGTTCTTGGAGTAGATGAGTATATCATCGAGATAAACTACGACGAATTTATCCAAATACTCCATGAAGATTGAGTTCATTAACCGAGAAAAGGTGGCTGGAGCGTTGGTTAAACCGAAGGACATGACGGTGTACTCGTATTGGCCATAACGAGTAACAAAGGCCGTTTTAGGAATGTCCCCGTTTCTGATTTTGATTTGATGGTAGCCCAACCTCAAATCCATCTTGGAGAAGACTGAGGATCCAGCGAGCTGATCATACAGGTCGTTGATCCTAGGGAGCGGATATTTGTTCTTGATTGTGACCAAATTGACCGGTCAGTAATCTACAACCATCCGGTCCGTACCATCCTTCTTCTTGACGAAGAGGACGGGGCAAGCCCACGGAGATGAACTAGGTCGGATGAAACCCTTTTTCAAGGACTCATCGAGTTGTTTCTTAAGCTCGGCTAGTTCTAGTGGTGCCATCTTATAGGGTCTTCTAGCAATCGGAACGGTTCCTGGAATGAGGTCTATTACGAACTCAACATCCCTGTCAGGTGGAACACCTGGCAATTCCTCTGGGAAGACATCCGGGAAGTCACGGACTACCGGAACATCCTCAAGGTCTGGCAAAGGGCTGGCGTTAAGAGAATATAATTGTCGCTTGGCTAATCGGGTCAAGACATTGACTATCTTCCCCGAAGGATGAGTGAGTTGAACAGTCCTAGAGAAGCAATCAATTTTGGCATGATGAGCTGACATCCAGTCCATACCCAAAATGATATTAATATCTGAAAATTTGAGAGCTATCAAAGATGCAAGGAAAACAAGTCTGTCGACTTGGATTTCATTTTCATAACTTACCCTGGAGGTCTGCCATCTAGAACCAGGAGTAGAAATTTCCATAGTGGATGGCATGTCACAGAATGCGGTGTTATGCAGACGAGCATAGTTCTCGGATATAAATGAATGAGAGGCTCCTGTATCGAAAAGAACAGATGCCGGGTGGCAATTAACAAGGAGCGTACCGAGAACAACGTTGGGATCCTCTTGAGCTTCTTCGGCAGAGATATAGTTGACATGGCCACGTGTAGCGGTGGCCGGCTTGGCGTGGAACACTTTCCCTGTCGGCTTGCCACGGCCAACAGCTTTAGCAGATTGGTTGGGGTTGGTCTGGGGACACTCACGCATATAGTGGCCAGATTCCCCACACTTGAAACAAGTCACGGAACTGGTACGTGGAGGAGCATTGTTGGTTGGACCCCCATAGGGCTTGGCTGGTGCAGACTGTTGAACGGGGCGAGGCGCCTGGAAAGATGGCCTCGGTGTGAACCTGGGTGGCAGGGCGGTGTTGGGCACCCACACGCGGCGCTTCTGAGGACCAGCACCGGATGAGGAACCCATGTCACGGCCATGCTTGCGTGTTGCATCATAATCAGTCCGACCAGTTTCAGCACTGATGGCCTTGTTAACAAGTTTCTGAAAAGATGTGCACTCATGCAGACGGAGGTCACGGCGAAGCTCAGGACTAAGCCCCTTACGGAACCTTGCTTGCTTCTTGGCATCAGTAGAAACTTCCTCAGTTACATATCGTGCGAGGTTACCGAACTCCCTGCTGTAAGCATCCACAGAGAGTCGGCCCTGAGTGAAACTGCAAAATTCCTCACGTTTACGGTCCATGAGACCCTCCGGAATGTGATGTTCACGGAAAGCCTCGCTGAATTCAGCCCAAGTAGTGACATGGCCCGCTGGGCGCATAGCTCCATAATTCTCCCACCATAGACTGGCGGGGCCTTCAAGATGATATGCAGCAAAGGTGACCTTGTCAGCCTCCGCTACCAGCGCGGAACGCAGTTTGTGAGAAATACTGCAAAGCCAATCATCAGCGTCGAGAGGCTCGACGGAGTGGTGGAACGTGGGTGGATGTAACTTGATAAAATCACTGAGTGACACCATGTTAGTCCTCTGATGGTGTGCCGTGTTCTGTTCAATACGCTCCAACAAACGGTTGGTCTCCCGCTTGTTTCTTTCGGCTTCCATCATAACCTCGGCTAGGGAAGGAGGATGAGGCAGATTTGCATTCCTGACTTTGCTGCCTTCAGCCTGCTCTTGGGGAGCAGGGTTAGTGCGCGTGTTGACCATCCTAGGTAAACAAGACAATGATTTAGTCAGGATGATAAAATTCCGACATAGGATACAGAATGTAAGGAATAACTCGGAATGCAAGATGATCATCCGTATGACATGGTAGATACAGAAACTGCTTCTTTATTCCATCGTCATACACACCATACAGGGTTTAGTACAAGACCAAACAAGGTACTATTACGGTGAAAAGAGGATTACATCTCATCGGAGGCATTCCAAGCTCCTATACATTATTTTTCTACACCTCCGGAAGGCGATACAAACTAGGTCATATCCCACGAGTCACGCGGGACGATAGACGACACAGCTAACACGAACTAGTGATACTACCACTAACTCAGACCGATCCATAGTAGTCCTCGTAGAAGTCACCTCCATAGCCTGGAAGCTCAACATGATCATCCGGAAACAGACGATCTCGCGGAGCTTGTGGACCATAGGGGCTAGGATGAGGTCTTGGACCAACAGACGGTGGCCTGCGGGGACCGCGAGGTGGGGTGATGCCTCCTACATCACGCCAACCCATCACGTCTGGCAAAGCAGATCTCACAGGATAGAGATCGCGCATATCCGAATATCCAGCTTGCACCGCCGGTGCAAACCGAGTCAATGTGGCCCAGTGGTCAGCACGGGTATTGAAGAGCTCTAACCTCAAGGCCCGATTTTCACGGTCCTTATCCTCGAGCATCTCAGCACTGGTGCGAGTCCGTGAATCCTCCTGGGTGGGGTCAGCATAGATAGCCTGGAGATACCCTTGTGCTCCCGGAAGTGATCCTGGCATATACCGGAAATCAGAGTCCCGAAATAGACCAGATCTGACTCGCATGATGGTCATCATAGAATAGGCGGCGTCCTGCACAGCCATCTCAATAGTAACCCCGAGTCCATAGGAGCAGTGAAGGGGCTCGGTGGACCCAGGATAAGATGGAAATATCCTGACAGTGCAGAGATACTGGCTTTGATTAAAGTCTCGGAATTGCTCTTCGACCGTGTACTCAGGATACCAACGGTATCCAGCCTCAGTCATTACCCTGACCAACATGGCAGTATGGCCGGGTACATCTAGGCATCGAGTCAGGCGAACCACTTGATTAAGGTCGCGAGTGGCCATCTGAAAGCACAATCATAATGCAAAGGCATTAGAATTTCTAGCAAAATTTCGGCAGCATAACAGCTGTAAATGCTCAAGAAGGATTTTGAGACATTTGACAAAGGATTTCATACACACTCAACATCATCATATCAAAGTTCTGAATCCATCCTAACAACATAACGTGGTAGAAGAACTGAACTAGGCTTGTATCCATCAACCCTATAAGGTACTACTGATTAGTAACGCGTGATCCTGATAGAGAGAATAGATCCTAATTCCTTAACCCCTGGTGGAAGAATAGACTGACTCAGATCAGAATGTCATAAGATAAAGGAGTAAAAAGAGCCTTACGTTCCAACCCACAAACAATTCCCCTACATATAACTAAAGAATTTCTAGACTCAACATCGACCGGTTTGGCTTGGAGAACCTACAGGCAGTCCGGCTCTGATGCCAACGCTGTCAGGACCCCGACTCGATGTCACATCGATCTAGCTTGTAACACCTCATATCACTTTGCGGCCTCACGCACGGTAACCCCACGGGTGTCGCCTTACCTTTGCCCGGGACCGTTTGCGCCTTTTGGCTCACATATATGATAGTGTCGCTAGCATCCATATGATAAAGAGCCCGGGCTGACATGACTAGTCGTAAACCCAAAGTGGCACAGACTTACAGGGACAGGCATCCATGACCCAGCAACGAACGTGTCGGTCATCAGCAAGTGGGTCCGGGCTGTAGCACTGGGCTAGCAGGACTCCGGTAAACCGGGCTGTAGCGGGCTAACAGGACTCCGGTACTCAATGTGTGACATTTCCCCGAAGGGACAGACACAGGAACGAAGAAGGACACATGCCGGCCAGCCTAAGTGTTCCCGAGCAGTAGCAAGCTACCATGGCTCAGAGGTAACACTAGGAGACATTTCCCGGTAAGAGAGGCTACTAAGGATAAACAACTAGATAGTCAGATCCCACACATACCAAGCATTTCAAACATACACACAATATGCTCGATATGTGCAAATACAACAAGGCATCACAACATGACTCTATGACACAAGTACTTTATTTAAGGCTCAGAGAGCCATACATAACATACACAAAGGTACGGGTCACACGACCCAGCATTCAAGTCATACAGTCATACAAACCAGCAACGGAAGTAACTTGTCTGAGTACAGACAACTAGTAAAATAAAAGAGGCTTGGAAAGCCTAGCTATACTACGAGGTCTTTCACAAGCTCAGGATCACCAACTGGGCCTTAGCCTACTCATTGATGTCAACGTCTACGTAGAACCCATCAGAAGGGGTTGCAGCGTCTTCTGTAAAAATGTAAATTATAGCAACATGAGTACAAAGGTACTCAGCAAGACTTACATCAGATCCTACATACATGCATATTATCAAGAAGGGTTGGTGGAGTTGTTGCAGCAAGCCAGCTTTGACTCTTGGCTAGGCTAACCTACGAGACTCCAACTCGAAATGGTTTTGCGCACACGAGTCCACTACTCACCAATTCAATACACTACCGAGGATCCACCTCCGTCTTCCTACGGTAGAGCCATCCTCGGCACTCACACTTATCTTGAGGCTTTTAGTAGTTTCCATTTACTTGTCTATGAACTGTATAGGAAACCAAGTAGTCCTTTACCGCGGACGCGGCTATTCGAATAGATCATGATAACCCTGCAGGGGTGTACTTCTTCATACACGCTCTCACCACTTACCGTCGTTTACACGACATGTACTCGGCAACCTTCAAGCGGAAGCCCAACGTGGGTGTCGGCCACGACCTACCTAACCACCTAAGCCTCCAGTCCAGGTTTATCGCCTATCCAGGTTCCATCCACAGGGAGTCCGGCCGAGGTTTCCCATACGGCCCCGAACGATGTGAACAGGGTTCCCGAGATACCTAACGGGTATTCGGTACACCCGGCCACATACCTACCGCATCACAGCCCACCCCTACGGTCAGCGCTGTCCACGGCCTCCAGTAGGCTACAAACACCAGAAACTACTTGCAACTCCTGGACGGAGAACTAGGGTGAATAAGAAGCCGAGAGGGTCCATTGGTTTCGGGCCCAATGCATGGTAGTAGCTGATTCTTTAATCACACATACAGATCTCAGTGCTTAAGGTCGGCTTCAATGAAACAACCCACCATGTACTCCTACATGGCCTCTCATCGATACCTTTACCAAATCGTGTTCACCACACCACTCTTATTACCGACATAATCATTTCACTCTAGCCCATCACCCAGATGAACCAGACCTGACACGACTCTAAGCATAGCAGGCATAGCAAGGTAGGAACAACACATACGTATGGCTCAATCAACTCCTACACATGCTAGTGGGTTTCATCTAGTTACTGTGGCAATGACAGGTCATGCAGAGGAAGTGGGTTCAACTACCGTAGCACACAGCAGTTTGAAACACGTTGTCTTAATGCAGTAGAAGAGAGCGGGAGCGAGAACATGGGATTGTATCGATATGATCAAATGGTTGGTTGCTTGCCTGATGGTTCGATGCACTGATACGGTTCTTTGTTAGGGTAATCACGATACTCCTTGGAGGCAGATCCTGCCGCAAAGAACACCGATACACAACCATCACCAAACAATGTGCAACAATATGATGTATGCATGAAACATAGCAATATGAGTGTGTTGGGCTAATGCAGCTAAGACCAGAAGGGTTCGAACCAATTTGAATCAAAGATTCAAATTTCAAACTCAAACATGGCCCTTTAAAGTGTTTTACCTTGTTCTGCATTAAACATCAAGTTAACTTGTTTAATCATGCATGAAAATAGTACAGATGGATAGATTGGATTTTTCTGATCATTTTTCATATATAATTTGTCTGATTTTGAGTTACAGAATAAAAGTTATGAATTTTTGAAGTTTAAATTATATTCTGGAATTTCCTATATTAGAATAATTCCAGAAAATCAATTATTCCTATATAATTTGTCTGGTTTTGGCCGTTTCGGCCACCAAATGGGTCGCGGAGACCACCGGAGTGGAGCTGAGGACAAGCCGCTGCTATTGGTGGAGTCCGTTGGAGTCGGGGTGGCCGGAGTTGGCGCCGGCGACGACTTTGGCGGCCACCGGGGTTCGGCCGAAGACGAACTTGACGCTAGAGGGGTCGGTGAGGCTCGGGGAGTGGCTAGCTAGGTGCTAAGTGACACGGTGAGCATGATGGACACCGTGGAGTGGTCGGAGGGTAACCGGGAGCACGTCGGCGACGAGCTCCACGGCGGTGGGTGCGGTTGAGCTCCGGGAGGTCGCTACACGGCTCGGGAGCAAGAACGGAAGGAAGGGGAAGATGGCTAAGCTCACAGTGAGTGCGACGAAGCCCTTGGTGTGGCCGGAGATGGACCGGAGCGACGACGACGTTGAAGGGGATCTCCGGCGACGGCGGTTCGGGCGAGGTCGTTGCGGTGGACTCGGGCGTTGCGAGCGCTCGGGGCTCGGCTTGCTCGATGGAGTGGACAGCGGCGGAGCTCCTGGACACGATGAGAGGACGCACGGGCGGCGGGGAGCACGGCTACGACGAAGGCACGACGGTGGTGGCGTCGGTCAT
>NC_041383.1:693415467-693473318 GCF_002162155.2 Triticum dicoccoides | reverse complement strand
GGAGCACGGCTACGACGAAGGCACGGCGATGGTGGCGTCGGTCATGGCGGGGGAGCGCGAGGGGGAGGAGCTGGAGAGGAGAGGGGGTGTCTGGGGGGTTCGGGGGAGCGAGGGAGGCCGGTCCACGACGTCACCGGGCGCGGGGAGCGGCGAGGCGGCGAGCAGGTGCGTGGCGCGCGCTGCGGTCGCCATCGGGCACCTGCCTGCCTGCCTGGCCGGCAAGCAGCTCGCTGGAGCGGCGCTGGGCTGGGCCGGCAGGTGGGCCGGGAGCAGGCGCCAGGTAAGCTTTTTCCATTTCTTTCTGTTTTCTGTTTTTTTAATACTTCTGCAACTTTGTTGAATTAAATAAAATACTTAGGCTACTCCTAAAATCACCAAACTACTCCTGGTCCATAGTTGGATTATTTCCAACATGAAACATTTTAGTTTGGAGATATTTGAGCATTTAAATATTTTATATAATTTTAAATGCCCAAATTCAAATATTTATGATTTAATTCAAAAACCCTAAGCTGGCCTAGGAAAATGTGCACCACTTTTGGCAGAGGTTCTGAACCAAGACAAAAATGATGGGCATTTTAGAAGGGCATTTCAGGTTCATTGAAAAAGTTTTTAGTAAACCCTAATTGGATTTAGAGGGGACTGGGGGTTCTGTCATCCCCATTTCAGGTTTCTGATGAAAGAGTAAACATGATGCAACACTCTAATGCATGGCTAACTAGGATGTGACAGTTTTGGACCCTGCTTGCCCCCCGCTAGGATAGAACCCACTCGGGCCCATATCACTCTCATCCCCACTCTCTCCCGTTCCCCACTCTCTCCCCGTTCCCACTCTCACGAACCCTAGCTAGGAGGCGACGGCGGCGACAGCTTTGACGATTGCGGTGCCCGCGGTGACTACTGCAGATGGTGGACGACGGCGACGGCAGCGGTGCCACCTGCGGCGACCGCGGCCACAAGGCAAGGATGATGGACGACGGCGACGGCAGCGGTGCCACCTGCGGCGTCCGCGGCCGCAAGGCAAGGATGGTGGACGACGGCGACGGTAGCGGTGCCACCTGCGGCGTCCGCGGCCGCAAGGCAAGGATGGTGGACGACGATGACGGCAGCGGTGCCACCTGCGGCGTCCGCGACCGCAAGGCAAGGATGGTGGACGACGATGACGGCAGCGGTGCCACCTGCGGCGTCCGCGGCCGCAAGGCAAGGACATGGTCGCAGACAACATTAGGGTAAGTCCCCCCATCCTAGATCTGCTGTTTCTTCCTCCCCTAGATCCCAGATCTGTTGTTGTATGTTGATATCGTGCCCTGTTTGCATAGGATTGATCCGGCTAGAGCATTTAATATCAATGTTAGAATGGAGACATGCACTTTAACTGTTGTTGGTACAGAAGGAAAAGAAACTGGCTTCACATTTCCATTAGTGGTGGACAACAACAGCACATTTGAGCAGTTTAGGGCAACAATATTTGCCAAATATCCATGGGGATTACATGATGCTGTTGAGCTAAGGTACTAGGATGTGTCGAAAGTTGCTCGGGTGCCTGTTCAGTCTGATAATGAGTTAGGTGCCATGTTTGCAAATAATGCACAAACCATGTCATGCAATCTGGAAATCACTGTTATTCAGAGGCGTAGGCCCCCCTCTTGTTCAGAAAATAATTCAAACCCCACTGCTTCAAGGCCCTCTGGTTCTAAAGCACCTGCAAAACGTAGGACTAACACAAGGGGAACAAGTAGCAGTTGCAGGCCACCTACAACCCCAAGTGCAAATGCTCAGTCTGAGCATTCTTGCAGTAAAACCCAAGCTAAACCTAGCATACCAGTTGATCTTGTTGTGGAGGAAGCAGAACCTGATGCAGCACTTTTGTCTGATGAAGAAGATGAGAAACTTTATCCAGGTTATGGTCAACACAACAATGAGGAAGATCATGTAGATGAGGAGTACATTCCTGCTGAATTCTCTGATACAGATGAAGATGAGAAGCAGGAGGACCTGGACAATGGAGATTTTCAAGCTGGAGATGAGGACAGACCTGTCATGATGTATGACAGAGATAATCCCTCTATCGGGGAAGGTGTAGTTTTTCCTTCAGCAATTGACTATAGAAATGCAGTTGCAACTTTCTCAATTACCACTGAAATAGAGTACATCACTTTGAAAAGTGACCAAAGAAGGTTTACTGTAAAATGTGCCTCTGATAGATGTAAGTGGAGGCTGCATGCCTCTTTAATGAGGAGAAGCACATTATTTCAGGTACCAATGCATTTTCTATTTTCCTTTCTATAATTATTGTTCAAAATTTATGTTTCATGTACTAATTGCTTGTTATTTTTTAACAGATTAAGGTCAACCCTTACCCTCACAACTGTCCAAGTGTTAACAGATCTCAGAGATTGAGGGCTGCAAAGAGAAGATGGATAGCAGATGCTTCTATGGCTTGGATTAGAAAAAATCCAGGGATAGGTCCAAGGGAAATTCAGCACAGGTTGACAGAGAAGTATGGAGTGGAGGTGCCATATAGTAGGTGTTATTTTGGTAAAGAGATGGCGCTAGACAAGATGTTTGGCAAGTACAGTGATAGTTTCAATCTGATTTATTCTTTCAAGGCTGAAGTTGAGAGAACATCACCAGGCAGTGTAGTTGAAATTGACAAGCACACTGTGGAATACTCATTGAGAGGAAAGAAACTGCACAAGGAGTGTTTCATAAGAGTGTTTGTGTGCTTCAAGGCATGTCAGACAGGTTTCTTGGAGGGGTGCAGGCCTTACCTTGCTGTGGATGCAACAATACTGACTGGTAGGTACAGGGGCCTTGCTGTGGATGCACACAATTGGTTATTTCCAGTTGCCTATGGTGTCATAGAAGCAGAGTCAATTGAGAGCTGGACTTGGTTCTTCCAACAACTGAAGAAAGTAATAGGACATCCAAAAGGTTTAGTCATACATACTGATGCATGCAAAGGATTGGAGACATCTGTTGATGATGTATATGCTGGGGTGGAGCATAGGGAGTGTATGAGGCATTTGGCTCAAAACTTCAGCAAGAAATTCAAAGGCAAGTTCTATGATGAGAATTTGTGGCCATGCTCACTTACATACAACATTAAAAAGCACAACTATCATCTGAATCAGTTGCAGAGTAGGCCCAAAGTTAAAGAATATTTAGAGGAGCATCACACAAAAATATGGGCTAGAGCACACATCAATGACATTTGCAAGGTAGACTATGTGAACAATAACCTTGCTGAAGCTTTCAACTCTAGGATCAAGAAATACAAGGGGCTTCACATTATTGACTTGTGTGACAAGATCAGGTAGTACATTATGCAAAAATTTGATATAAGGAACATGATTGCCATTGATCATTTTGAAGGCCATCTCATTGTTCCATCTGTGATGAAGGCCTTAATGGCAAAAACAAAAGGTTTAGAGATGAGTTTGATTAGGAGAAGCCCAACAAAGGATGAAGTTACTGCTAATGACAGAGAAAAAAGAGAATGGAGGTACCCTGTTGACTTACAGAAGTGGTCTTGTAGTTGCAGACAATGGCAAGTAACTTGTAAGCCATGTATCCATGCTCTGTTCTTTGTCACTTCTCTTAGAGGTGAAGCCAGTGGAATAGATCAGTATGTGCACAAGTTTTATTCTGTTGAGAAATTCAGAGCTACTTATGCTGACAACCTTCCAGCTTTGGAAGGGAAGCAACAGTGGGAAATTGTGAATCCAGGATTTAAACTTTCTGCTCCAGTTCAAAACAGAGCACCTGGCAGGCCGAGGAAAACTAGAATTAGGTCCAGTAGTGAAGGAAAAGGACTAGGTCCTAGGAGGAAAAAATGTGGCAGGTGTGGAGGACGAGGACACCATGCCAACAAATGCAAAAATTCAGTTGATGCAGCCTTTGGTGAAGATGAACATTGGGGAGCTGAGAATGCAGAAGAGCCAGCAGTGCAACCTATAGAGCCAGCAGTAGATGATGGAACAGATGCAGAAGATCCACCACAAGAGAAACCTATAGAGCCAACACCAACATCTACAAAAGCTACTATAATCAGGTGATGTTTGTGTATATATGTTTGTTTTCATGCACTATCATATGAAATGTGACATGCTTGCACTTTTCACAGCCCAAGAAAGAAAAGGCACATTTCAACAAATTCCATATCAGTACAGCAATAGAGCATTTGAAAAGCAAATGATCTATGCTCTCATCTTGTCCACAGACAACACATTGTTTACTACCCTTCCAGCCCCTCTTGAGTAAATTATCTTTTCTTAAACCAAAGAAGCACTTTGATTTTAGCTGGGGCCTTGACCTTCCACACGACTTTTTTAGGAAAGTTGCAATCATTTTCTATCAGCTTCCTATATAAAGATTTTACATAGAACTGTTTATCAGCTGTCACGACCCATTCGACCTGATCTTTGTCAATCCCAATTCCTACCCTTTCACATCTCATTATAAGATTATCCACAAATCTAAGGTTTCTCCATGCATTCTACGAAATTTAAATCCTTGCCAACCTTTTATAAGTGCCTCAGTAACAACAATGTTATGATCAAAACTAAGTAGATAAATTATGGGGTAGGCATCTTTCAAGGGTTTATCATCTACCCATGCATCTTCCGAAAATCTAGTATTTTTGACATTTCCCAATTTATTTTTAGAAAATTTGTAAAATATTTCTTTAACTTTCAGAATACTAGTCCAAATCTAAGATTCACCAACTTTAGGTTTAGCTCTAGGCAAACATCCATCTATCACATACTTATTCAAAAGAACCATTTGCCATAGTTCTTTCTCATTTCCAAGCTTCCAACACCATTTGGCTAACAAAGCAGTATTCATAATTTCGAAATTCAGAATCCCCAACACCCTAGATCTCTAGGTTTGTAGCAGGTTTTCCAGATGACTAAATGAATTTTTTTCTTATCCACATCTTCTTGCCATACCAGTCTGGCCCTACAAAAATAAGCCTTTTTAAGCACACTAACATGGATAGGGTAAAACACATCATGAAAAGGGGCATATTAGTCAAACAAGACTGCACAAGAGTGATTCTCCTAGCAACTGATCCCATGAGTTTTTCTTATTCAAATTCATAACTATTACATGCATATTGATTTATCTAAAATCCAATAAAAGACAAAGTAATTCATATGACTAAGATTTACAATGAAATCTCATGGGAACAACTTCTTCGTGGTATCGATCTTTACAACATGAAACAATCTCAAGATTTTAATAAAGAGATTGCAGTTAGACCAGAGCAATGATACTGCCACTCTGGCATATTTGTGCCAAAGGGCAATGGAAAAAGAGGTAACCCCTAGTTTCCAACACATGCTTGTTATACAAAACACAAGGGTATTCATCAAAAAGAAAGTTCTTTCTCTAGAGTAGGGCTCTAATGTTGATCAACAAGCAAACAATATTTTTTGCTTCAGTGGGCAACACGTCTTCCAAATACACTTAATGAAAGGATGGACCGTATGGTCTCCCATTAGAATTTTGTATCTCTTGGAAACTTGATACCTAGAGGCCCGAGGTGGGTATTTTCATATTTCTTGATTTGTAGAGGGTTGCACCTCATTAACCATGAAAACCAGTTGATTGAATTAAGCATACACCTCCTCAAAAAGAGGAAGATGGAAGTGATCAGATAAATCTTCCATATTGCAAACTTGAGAAATATTTATGTGACTATTCTTGGAATAGGAATGCAGATGTGGTCAGTGTTGCATTTGGGGAGGACCATTCCAATTGTCTCACCAGAGTTGATTGGAATCCCCATTTTCCACAAAGCAAATATCCCTATTATTATATGTAGTGAGAAGTTTGAGGCAATCCCTCCACCAAAAAAAAGAAATTTGTTAATTGACCAATTGGTTGTCTATTGAGATAATAGACTTCCTAGACTAAGTGAACCCAAGGTATATGTTTGATGACCCACAAGTATAGGGGATCAATCGTAGTCCTTTCAATAAGTAAGAGTGTCGAACCCAACGAGGAGCAGAAGGAAATGACAAGCGGTTTTAAGCAAGGTATTTTCTGCAAGCACTGAAATTATCGGTAACAGATAATTTGATAGGAAGGAAACTAATTTGAAACGAGCAATAAGTAGCAATAGTAATAAAGCTGCAGCAAGGTAACCCAACCCTTTCTGTAGCAAAGTACATGCTGAAACTTTCTCTTATAGCAAGTAAAACATTCTTGATGACACGTGGGAATTTCATCTAGTCACTTTCATCATGTTTGTTTGATTCGCGTTCGCTACTTTGACAATTTGATATGTGGGTGCACTAGTGCTTGGGTGTTGTTCTTACTTAAACAAGCCTCCCAATGATGATTAACCCCTCTCGCAAGCATCCACAACTACGAAAGAAGAATTAAGGTAAATCTAACCATAGTATGAAACATATGGATCCAAATCAGGCTCTTATAGAATAGTGCATAAACTAGGGTTTAAGCTTCTGCCACTCATTTCCTTAGGCCCAAATATGGTGAAGTGTCATGTAGTGGACGTTCACATGACACCTCTAAGGGAAATGACAACATACAGGAATACCAAATTCACATGATTACTTATGACAAGACTTCTCCCATGTCCTCAAGAACAAAAGTAACTAGTCACAAATCATATTCATGTCCAAGATCGGAAGGGTATTGAATAGCATTAAGGATATGAACATATAATCTTCCACCAAATAAACCAACTAGCATCAACTACAAGATGCAATCAACACTAACAGCAACACACATGTACCAATATGAGGTTTTGAGACAAATATTGAATACAAGAGATGAACTAGGGTTTGAGATGAGATAGTGTTGGTGAAGATGTTGATGAAGATTGGTCCTCCCACGATGAGAGGGTTGTTGGTGATAACGATGGCTTTAATTTACCCCTCCCGGAGGGAAGTGTCCCCGGTGGAACCGCTCCGCCGGGGAGCAAAAGTGCTCCTGCCCAAGTTCAGCCTCGAGACGGCGACGCTCCATCCCAAAAGTCTTCTCCTTATTTTTCTAGGGCAAATGGGATTATATACCAAAAGATGGGCCTTAGAGGCTGGCTAGGGGGCCCACAAGCCTGGTGCCTTTTGGGCACCTGGGTGGCCTCCTCTAGTATTTCTTTCTTTCTTTATTTTTTATTTATCCCAAAATAATTCCCAGTGAAATTTCAGCTCATTTGGAGATGTGCAGAATAGGTATCTCTAACATAGCTTTTTCACGTCCAGTATTCCAGCTGCCGGCAATCTCTCTCTTAATGAAAATCTTGAAAATTAAGAGAGAAATTAGAATTGCTCCACAAAGTATTATATTGATCAAAAACATTATAAATAATAGTAGGAAAACATTATGTGTAACCCACAAGTATAGGGGATTGCAATAGTTTTTGAGGATAGAATATTCAACGAAATTTATTGATTCGACACAAGGGGAGCCAAAGAATATTCGTGAGTATTAGCAGTTGAGTTGTCAATTCAAACACACCTGAAATACTTAATATCTACAACAAAGTATTTAGTAGCAAAGTAGTACGATAGTTACGGTAACAGTGGCAAAAGTAACTGTAGCAGTTTTGTAGTGATTGTAAGAACAGTAGCAACGAAACTAACTCAACAAAGATCAATATGTGAAAAGCTCGTAGGCATTGTATCAATGATGGATAATTGTGTTGGATAATATTAATCATGTAGCAGTTATAACCTAGGGTGACACAGAACTAGCTCCAATTCATCAAAATAATGTAGGCATGTATTCTGTATATAGTTATACATGCTTATGGAAAAGAACTTGCATGACATCTTTTGTCCTACCCTCCCGTGGCAACGGGGTCCTAATGGAAACTAAGGGTTATTAAGGCCTCCTTTTAATAGAGAACCAGAACAAAGCATTAGCACTTAGTGAATACATGAACTCCTCAAACTACGGTAATCACTGAAAAGAATCCCAATTATCGTCACCTTGGGGTATGCAGATCATAACTCATAATAGGTGTCTACAACTTGCAAGATCGGATCAAGAACGCACATATATTCATGAAAACATAATAGGTTCAGATCTGAATTCATGACGCTCGGGCCCTAATGACAAGTATTATGCATAGCAAAGTCATAACAACATCAATCTCAGAACATAGTGGATACTAGGGATCAAGCCCTAACAAAACTAACTCGATTACATGATAAATCTCATCGAAACCATCACCGTCCAGAAAGCCTATGATGGAATTACTCACTCCCGACAGTGAGCATCATGAAATTGGTGATGGAGGAAGGTTGATGATGATGATGGCAACATATTCCCCTCTCCGTTGCCCAAAACAGACTCCAGATCAGCCCTCCCGATGAAGAACAGGAGGCGGCGGCGGCTCCACATCGTAAAATGAGATAAATCCTTCTCTCTGATTTTTTTTCCCCGAATACGGATATATAGCATTGGAATTTGGGTCGAAGGAGGTCTAGGGGCCCCACAAGCCTGCAGGGTGCGCCCTAGGGGGTGGGCGCCCCCCGGGGCTTGTGGCCTCTGGGTGGCCGCCCTCTGGTATCTTCTCGCGACATTATTTTTCATTTATTCCATAAAAATTCTTCATAAATTTTCAGGTCAATCTGAGAACTTTGATTTCTCCACAAAAACCATGGAAATTCTGGTGAAAACAGCGTCAGTCCGGGTTAGTTCCATTCGAATCATGCAAATTAGGGTCCAAAACTAGGGCAAAAGAGTTTAGAAAAGTAGATATGATGGAGACGTATCAACTCCCCCAAGCTTAACCCATTGCTTGTCCTTAAGCAATTCAGTTGACAAACTGAAAGTGACAAAGAAAAACTTTTACAAACTCTGTTTGATCTTGTTGTTGCAAATATGTCTAGCCAATATTCAGGTTTTCAACAAAGATTATGAACTAACCATATTCACAATAACATTTAGGTCTCACATATACTCATATCAATGGCATAATTAACTAGCGAGCAATAATAAGATATATTGGAGGACAACACTTTTTTCACAACAATCATGATATAGTATGATATAATGGTATCTTGCTAGCCCTCTCTGAGACTACAAAACATAAATGTAGAGCACCCCTGAAGATCAAGGACTGACTAGACATTATAATTCATGGCAAAAGAGATCTAGTCACATTCATACTCAACATCAACTAAAAACAAAGCATATAAATGACAATAGTGCTCTCTAGCTGGTGCTTTTATAAGAGGATGGTGACTCAACAATAAAAGTAAATAGATAGGCCCTTCGCAGAGGGAAGCAAGGATTTGCGGAGGTGCCAGAGCTCAAAGCTTTAAAGCAGAGATGAATATAATTTTGAGAGGTATGCTTTCATTGTCAAGATAACAACCAAGAGATCTCACTACCTTCCATGCTAGATACATTATAGGCAGTTCCCAAACAGAATGGTAAAGTTTTTACTCCCCCTCCACCAACAATCACACTCCAAGGCTAGCCGAATCCACGGGTACTGTCCATACCAACAACAATCCCGAGGGAGTTTTGTTTCATTATTATATTTTGATTTAATTTTGAGCATGGAACTGGGCATCCCGATTACCATCCACTCTCTTGTGAATGACAAGTGAATAAACACTTATCATGAGAATAACCCACCTGGCATGGAAGATACAGACAGCCCCCAGTCACTACATGAGCGATTCAGGCATACAAAACAGATTATTATTTGAAGGTTTAGAGTTTGGCACATGAAAATTTACTTGGAACGGCGGGTAAATACCGCATATAGGTAGGTATGGTGGAATCATATGGAACAACTTTGGGTTTAAGGAAGTGGATGCACACGCAGTATTCCCGCTTAGTACAAGTGAAGGCTAGCAAATAGATTGAGAAGCGACCAACTAGAGAGCGACAACGGTCATAAACATGCATTGAGGTTAATCAACATTGAGTGCAAACATGAGTAGGATATAAATCACCATGAACATAAATATCATGGAGGCTATGTTGATTTTTGATTTAACTACATGTGTGAACATGTGCCAAGTCAAGCCACTTGAATCATTCAGAAGAGGATACCATCCTATCATACTACATCATAACCATTTTAAAATGCATGTTGGCACACAAGACAAACCATTATTCACTCCTAGATAATTAAGCATGGCATGAGTAACTATAATCTCTAATTGTCATTGCAAACATGTTTCATTCATAATAGGCTGAATCAGGAATGATGAGCTAATCATACTTACAAAAATAAAATAGGTCAACTTCATACCAGTTTTTCTTCATCTCAATTATTTCATCAAATATCATCATTATTGCCTTTCACTTGCACGACCGAATGATGTGAGTAATAATAAGAGTGCACGTGCATTGGACGAAGCTGGAATCTACAAACTTTTATTCAAAGGAGAAGACAAAGTAATATGGGCTCTTTGTTAGATCAACAATAATGCATATGAGAGCCACTCAACATTTTCATCGTGGTCTTCTCCTTAGGACCCAAAGAAAAGAAAAGTATTCAAAGAAACACACTAAAATATTTTTGGAGTTTTTGTTTTTTCCGAAGAAAGCAAATTAACAAAAAGAAAACAAAAATGAGAAAAACTATTTACACGGGAAAGATCCCAACAAGCAAAAGAAGAACAAGAAATATTTTTGGGTTTTCTTTTAATACTACAACTAATTAAGAACTAGAAATGAAAGCTAAAAAGAAGTAAGGACTGATTTTTTGGATTTTCTCAAAATTTTCGAACACACAAGAAGAAAGCAAGAAAAATAAACTAACATGGATGGTACAATGAAAAAGTATGAACACCGACAACTAGAATGAATGTGTGAACATGAATGTAATGTCGGTGGGAAATACGTACTCCCCCAAGCTTAGGCTTTTGGCCTAAGTTGGACTAGGGCCACGGCTAGCCTGGATAATATCCAGAGTTGTAGTTACAGTTGTACTCAGTGGCAGTTGCCACTGCTTGGCGGGCTACCCCATGAAGGCGGGCGGTATCCCTTGCCCTCTCATACCCGTCTGCCTCCTCTCTGGTAATGAAGTATCTTCGTTTTACCTAAAATTCAAAGAAGGCAGGAGCGGGAAGCATAATATAGAAGACATGCTCCCTATCAAAGATTAGTATGTTCTGGAATGGCAATTCACCCCTCTCAAGAAACTGATAATGCACCATAGCATCATAATCAAGAAAAATGGGTGGCAACTAAGGATCGTCATTTCTTATGGGGACACCAAGATGATTAGCTAAACGAGTGGCATAAATTCCACCAAAGAAATCTCCATCTTTAGCATTATTATGTAGCCGACATGCAACGATAGCCCCTAAGTTACATTGTGTATCATTCATTGCGGCACTCTTGAGAACACTCAAGTCAGAAGCGCAAAGGTGGCTATGGTCATGTTTACCATTAATACATCTTCCTATAAAGAGAGCAAAATAATGTAAGGCGGGAAAGTGAATGCTCCCCATAGTAGCTTATGTTATGCTTCTATTTTTCCTACTATAATGCTAGCAAGGAACTCAGCACAATCAGATTAACACGGTTCAGTAAAAATGTCCCATTGTGGTATTTTGCATGCATCATTAAATTCTTCAAGGTCCATGGTGATTTATCATAAAGATCAAACAAAAAAGATTGCGTACCTTGGCGGTTCTGAGTACTTAAATCTCCGTACAAAAGAATCAATGAGGTTGTAATGCTGGGGGCACTTATCTAACAAGAAGTCCGTCAAGCCGGCGTTGTGCACGTATATATCAAATTCTTCCTTGAAACCTACACGAGTTATGAAATAGTCTAAAGGCCATTCGCAAGGCCGCACTAGAGCTTCCTGCTGTGGTTCAAGGTCCGACTCTCGTATCGCGGGTCTTGCAGATTTCTTCTTCTGCAAGGAACCACCTTGGAACACCTTCCTAAACATTTTCTTCCTCTGAAATATTTAGTGACTCAAAATAAAAGTGAAGCAAACTCAACCAAACTAATAGCAACTACTCCTACAAGTGTCTAGAGGCTATATCATGCAACAAAACTACCTTGGACCATATAGATTTGACATGCAAGCTCAAGAACAAGGTCACCACAACAGCAAAAATTTGCAATATATAAAGCACTAGAGCAAAAACTAATTGGACCATTGGAGGAGCCACATACTAAATAACAATCCCCCGAAACAGTTTCGGAAACGGAGTTCCGAGCAAGGAGATCGAAAATGGCAGCAAGATGAGCAGAACACGGGTTTGAGCAATGGTGTGATTTTTTTCTGGAGGAAGACGAAGTGGATGGGTGGCTGGAATAAGTAAGGTGACCCATATGGGACCCACAAGCCCTCTAGCCATGCCCAGGGAGTGGGCGTGCCTTGTGGGCTTGTGGCCCACTGGAACACCCCCCTGAGGTGTGTTCGGTGCCAAAAATTCTTGAATATTCTACAAAAAACCACACTAAATTTTCAAGGCATTTAAAGAACTTTTCTTTTTTGGTCATTTTTTATTGTATGGATAATTCAGAAAACAGAAAAATAATAGCATTTCTACTTTATTAATTCTAATAATAGAAAGTAAAAAGTGGGTACAAAAAGTTGTGCCTCCTAAATTCGTCCATCTCATGCCCCTCAAAAGGAATCCATTAATAAGGTTGATCAAGTCTTATTAACAAACTTCTTCCGAATGACATGAAACTGGAGAATTTTCGAATAACACTAGGTTACCTCAACGGGGATATGCATGCCCCCAACAATAAGAATTTTTTGACAGTAGGAATAGGAAATTTAAAACCTCCAATGACAATTGTTGGAATTTCTCCAGTGGAGTTGATACTATTCACTTGAGGTTGTTTCCTCGAAAAGTGTACCGTATGCTCATTACCATTAACAAGAAAAGTGACATTGCCTTTGTTGCAATCAATAACAACCCCTGTAGTATTCAAAAATGGTATACCAAGGATGATCGACATACTGTCGTCCTCGGGTATATCAAGAATAACAAAGTCTGTTAAGATAGTAACATTTGCAACTACGACAGATACATACTCACAAACACCGATGGGTATGGCAGTTGATTTATCGGCCATTTGCAAAGAGAGTTTAGTTGGTGTCAAGTTATTCAAATCAAGTATTTGATACAAAGAGAAAGGCATAACACTAACCACCGGCTCCAAGATCACTTGAAGCAGTTTTAACATAGTTTCTTTTAATGCAGCATGTTACAGATTGTATTCCTGGATCTCCTAGTTTCTTAGGTATTCCACCCTTAAATGTGTAATTAGAAAGCATGATGGAAATTTCAGCTTCCGGTATCTTTCTTTTAGTAGTAACAATATCTTTCATATACTTAGCATAAGGATTCATTTTCAGAATACCAGTCAAGCGTAAGCACAAAAATACAGGTCTAAGCATTTCAACAAAACACTCAAATTCTTCATCATCCTTTTTCTTGGATGGTTTAGGAGGAAAGGGCATGGGTTTCTGAACCCATGGTTCTCTATCTTTACCATGTTTCTTAGCAATGAAGTCTCTCTTATCATATCTTCTATTCTTAGGTTGTGGGTTATCAAGATCAACAACAGGTTCTATCTCCACATCATTATAATTACTAGGTTGAGCATCAACATGAACATCATCATTATCATTATTACTAGGTTCATGTTCATCGCCAGATTGTGTCTCAGCATCAGAAATAGAAATATCATTTGGATTCTCAAGTGTGTCTATAGTAGGTTCACTAGGAGCATGCAAGGTACTATCATCTTTCTTTTTCTTTTTAGATGGGCTAGGTGCATCAGTATTAATTCTCTGAGAGACTTGCTCAATTCTCTTAGGATGGCCCTCGGGATACAAAGGTTCTTGAGTCATTCTACCACCTCTAGTGATAACTCTAACAGCATGATCATTTCTTTTATTATTCATCTCATTAAGCAAATCATCTTGTACCTTGAGAACTTGTTCTACTTGAGTTTCTACCATGGAAGCATGTATACTAACAATCTTGAGATCATTAATAGTTCTAAACATATAGTCACTCAAGTGTTCAAGCATATAAGCATTTCATTTCAATTGTCTACTAACATATGCACTGAAGTTTTCTTGTTTAACAATGAAGTTATCAAATTCATCCAAGCATTGACTAGCAGATTTAGTATAAGGAATATCACCTTCATTAAATCTATAGAGAGAATTTACCTCTACTACCTGCATCAGGATATTAAGACCATGTATTTCCTCAATAGGTGGTAAATTCTTAACATCTTCAGCTTTAATACCCTTTTCTTTCATAGATTATTTGCCTCTTGCATATCTTCAGGACTTAGGAATAGAATAGCTCTCTTCTTCGGAGTTGGCTTAGGAGGTGGTTCAGGAAGAGTCCAATCATTACCATTACTCAATATATTAATCAATAGTACTTCAGCTTGTTCAACAGTTCGTTCCCTGAAAACACAACCAGCAGAACTATCTAGGTGGTCCCTAGAAGCATCGGTTAGTCCATTATAAAAGATATCGAGTATTTCATTTTTCTTGAGAGGATAATCAGGCAAAGCATTAAGTAATTGGAGAAGCCTCCCCCAAGCTTCTGGGAGACTCTCTTCTTCAATTTGCACAAAGTTAAATATTTTCCGTAAAGCAGCTTGTTTCTTATGAGCAGGAAAATATTATTCAGAGAAGTAATATATCATATCCTGGGGACTGCGCACACAACCAGGAGCAAGAGAATTAAACCATATCTTATCATCGCCCTCTAATGAGAAAGTAAACAACTTAAGAATATAGTAGTAGCGAAATTTTTCCTCATGAGCAAATAGGGTGGCTATATCATTCAGTAGTAAGATGTGACACAACAGTTTCAGATTCATAGCCATGGAAAGGATCAGACTCAACCAAAGTAATTAACTTAGGATCGGTAGAGAATTCATAATCCTTATCAGTAACAAAGATAGGTGAAGTAGCAAAATTAGGATCATATTGCATTCTAGCATTCAAAGATTTTTCTTTCCACTTGCATAATAATTTCTTAAGATCATCTCTATCTTTACAAGCAAGAAAGTCCCTAGCTACCTCTCCATCCATAAAATAACCCTCAGGTTATCAGGAAATTCATATCTAGGAGGAGAATCATAATCTTCAATTTCAATAATTTCATAAGGTTCGGTAATTTCATTTTCTTTGGCTCTAGCGAGTTGTTCATCAAGTAACTCTCCTAGTGGCACAGTCGAGCAAAGTACTAGCATCATCATAAGTATCATTCATAGCAGAAGTAGCATCATCAATTACTTGCGACATATCAGGATTAATAGAAGGTGTAGGCGTTGCAAGCTTACTCAAGACAGAAGGTGAATCAAGTGCAGAGCTAGATGGCAGTTCCTTACCTCCCCTCGTAGTAGAGGAAAAAATCTTGGTTCTGGTATTTTTCAGATTCCTCATAGTGATCAACAGATATAAATCCCAAGTGAGTCAGCAAATAGAGCTATGCTCCCCGATAACGGTGCCAAAAAAAGGTCATGATAACCCACAAGTATAGGGGATCGCAACAATTTTCGAGGGTAGAGTATTCATCCCAAATGTATTCATTCGACACAAGGGGAGCCAAATAATATTCGCGAGTATTAGAAGTTGAGTTTTCAATTCAACCACACATGAAACACTTAATATCTGCAGCAAAGTATTTAGTAGCAAAGTAGTGCGATAGTAATGTAACAGTGGCAAAAGTAACAGTAGCAGTTTTGTAGTGATTGTAACAACAGCAGCAACAAAAGTAACTTAGCAAAGATCGATATGTGAAAAGCTCGTAGGCATTAAGTCAATGATGGATAATTGTGTTGGATAATATTCATCATGTAGCAGTCATAACCTAGGGAGACACAGAACTAGCTCCAATTCATCAATATAATGTAGGCATGTATTTCGTATATAGTCATAAGTGCTTATGGAAAGAACTTGCATGACAGGTTTTGTCCTACCCTCCCATAGCAGCGGGGTCCTAATGGAAACTAAGGGATATTAAGGCCTCCTTTTAATAGAGAACCAGAACAAAGCATTAGCACTTAGTGAATACAGGAACTACTCAAACTACGGTAATCACCGGAAAGAATCCCAATTATTATCACTTTGGGGTATGCGGATCATAACTCGTCATCGGTGTCTACAACTTGCAAGACCGGATCCAGAACACATATATTCATGAAAACATAATAGGTCCAGATCTGAATTCATGGCACTCGGGCCCTAGTGACAAGCATTAAGCATAGCAAAGTCATAGCAACATCAATCTCAGAACATAGTGGATAATAGGGATCAAGCCCTAACAAAACTAACTCAATTACATGATAAATATCATCCAACCCATCACAGTCCAGCAAGCCTATGATGGAATTACTCACTCCTGGTGGTGAGCATCATGAAATTGGTGATGGAGGAAGGTTGATGATGACGATGGCGATGGATTCCCCTCTCCGGATCCCAAAACAGACTCCAGATCAGCCCTCCCGATGAAGAACATGAGGCGGCGGTGGCTCCATATCGTAAAACATGATGAATCCTTCTCTCTGTTATTTTCTCCCCGAATAGGAATATATAGCATTGGAATTAGGGTCGGAGGAGGTCCAGGGGGGCCACAAGCCTGCATGGCATTCCCTAGGGGGTGGGCGCACCCCCAGGGCTTGTGGCCTTTGGGGCCCCCCCTCTGGTATCTTCTTGAGTCAGTATTTTTATTTATTCCATAAAAATTCTCCATAAATTTTTAGGTCAATCCGAGAACGTTGATTTCTGCACAAAAATAACACCATAACAATTCTGCTAAAAACAACGTCAGTTCGGGTTAGTTCCATTCAAATCATGCAAATTAGAGTCCAAAACAAGGGCAAAAGAGTTTGGAAAATCATATACCATGGAGACGTATCATGATGCAAAATGGACGTATCAATGTTGAGCAGTAAACTATTGTTTTGAAGTTGGAGATTTATAATGCCTAGTCCACGAAAATCTTTAGGCTTGCAAATCGAATTCCAGACAGCTAGTGGAGGATTTTTCTTTTCTAAATCTTTTCCTCTCAAACAGATTTCCCCTATATTTATAATTTTGTGCAATGATGCCTTTATACAATAGCAAAACTACTCATGATAAAAGCTGGCAAGGAGGATAGTACCGCATTGACCATTAAAAGTCTACCATAATAGTCGAGATATTCAGAACACACACTTAATCTATTTTTGGATCCTCTCAATTATATACAAGAAATGTTCCATTGTTGGCTTCGGTATACGAGGCACCTCCAAGTATGTAAACCTAATGCATCAAATAGAGCACCCTAAAATGGTAGAGAGAGAGAGGCTTCACCTCAATATCACGAACATCGATTGAGATCAAGTTGGACTTCTGGTAATTCACCTTCAACCCAGAAGCCCTATAAAAATTGTTAGTGAGGACTATGAGCTGAGCTAGCTACGGGGAACAAGCTGGAAGAATGATCAAAGTGTCATCAACATATTGCATAATAGAAAAGGTAGGCCAGTTGAGTTAAATTTGATGGATGGTTGAATACAATCCCTCTCTGTGGCATCATTCAAAATAGTTTGCAAAAGGTCAGCCACCAGGAAAGACAAAAGGGGTGGAAGAGCATCTCTTTGTCTAACACCTCTTCTACATTTGAAATTGGTTCCAAATACATTGTTTTAATGGATAAATAAGTAGCCAAAGATAAGATTTCAGATATCTAGGAACAACACTTAGGTGACAAACCTTTATGTATTTAAATTGTTGATAGCATTCCATTCTCAATTTTGTCAAAAGCCTTTTCAATGTGTACCTTTGAAGCCACAATGGGTTTTCTCCTCTTGTGACATTGGAAGAGATACTCGTAAGCCCAAACTATGCAATCATGAGTGGTTCTGGATTTCCAAAAGTCATATTGGTTAATATGCATTAGTTCCAGGATGATGGACAATAGTCTATTAGTGAACAATTTGGTGAGAAGCTTGATGGTGCAACTCAGTAGAGATATGAGCCTATAGTCATTCAAATTAGAAGCACCAACGTTTTTAGGAATCAGAGTGATGAGATAATTATTGATACTCTACAAACATAAATCTCCTTTGTAAAATCGGTCACACAAGTCATAGAACTTTTTTTGCAAATGATGGACCAACACTTCTTAATGAAGTTTGTGTTTAAATCATCTGGTCTAGATGATTTATTTGTGAGAAGGTCTTTGATGATAGCGCCAATTTTCTCCTTAGAAAATGCTCTTCAAAAAACTTAAACTAGCATGTGGTTCCAAAAATGTTCAACAAATTAAATATGGTAGAATATCAAAAGCCTTTGTCTAACCCAGTCTTTCCATAAATGCAGAGTGTAGTTGAGTGATTTTGTTTCATCATGTTTAGTAACAATGCTTTCATCTGCCTTTACCAAAGAGGCAATATTGTTATTCCTCTTGTGAACTGTTGTCATAGATTGGAAAATTTTGGACTTCTCACCTCCCAAAGTAACCCATTTGATTTTGTCTCTTTGATGTTAATAGGACTTGTGTTGTCCTAATAGTGATGTCAGGTGCTTTTTGATATGTATTCTCAATGCAGATTATGTACTACTTGGAGGCTTGAAATTTTCAAGTGCATCCAACATAGAAAAGAGTAATGTATCATGAAACGAGATTGCTATGAGATCTAATAGCCATAGTACAAAACGAACATGTGCATCAACAACACATTTGTACCAACAGTTCCATCCAACATGATCAGGTACGCTTAGGAGATCATAATAGAAAATTAAATTAAAATTGTGAACAAAAGAATTGTACATGCATATGAAGTTGATTGATGTATAATAATTCTAATAAAACCTAGTTCGTCTATCAGGTTAGGTGCAACACATTTTGGCAATTTCTGTTACAAGAAAAGAACTGTAAGAACGTAACAATTATGTATGTTGTAAGAAAATTATGTTGAAAACATAAAATTGAATAGAAACCTTACCAGGTATGCTCTTAATGTTGGACTTCGTCAAAGTGTACAGGAGTTGCGCGTATGAATGATCAGTCGATCCAATTTTGTAACTGTCCAATAACTAGTCAATACACTTAATAAAGTTAATTGCACGGACAACTTCATCCTATTTTTTGTTGCACCATATGTAGTATCAATGCTCCTCACAATTCGTTTGTGCGTAATATTTAGTTTGAAATAAGCTATGATGATGTATATAGGAAAATTAGTTACAAGTAGGACCAAGTTGCAAGTTGAGAGGAACTACTAATGATTTTCATATTAGTGCAAGTGGTAAGTAATACTTATATTACGCGAACATGGATGTAATATCAACAATGATTATATGAAGTTGTGTTCTAAAAAAGCATACATGGATGAGTGACTGGATCATTGGCAATTGCACAGAGATGGAGCGACTATTGTTTCTAGCTAAAGTGAGGAGTAATTCGCAGGTCGTAAAGTTTGATGAATTGGGTCCAATTGTTGGGGGTGAAAGAGGTTCTTTCTTGTTTGTCCTGACAATGGTGCCGAAAAAAGGCTTCTTTTGTCTCGAGGAAAGTTGTAATTCAGTTATGTCAAATTTTGTAATGCCAACCTTATCTAAGAAATCAATTTTGCAAAGTAGGGGATGACCTAACCGAAATGGAAGAAAATAAAGAAGTGTTCTTACAGAGTAATACAACCTCATTGTTTTTACAGCTGGTATACTGGTCTATCAGTGGGATGATACGTCTCCAATGGATCTATAATTTTTTATTGTTCCATGCTATTATATTATTGATCTTGGATGTTTTATATGCATTACTATACTATTTTACATCATTTTAGGGACTAACCTATTAACCTAGTGCCAAGTGTCAGTTGCTGTTTTTTTTCTTGTTTTTGTCTTTTAGAAAAAATCAATACCAAATGGAATAAAACTTTACGATGATTTTTCTTAGACCAGAAGACACCCACGAAGCTTCGGGAGGAGGCCAGAAGATCCACGAGGAGGCCACAAGCCTGGAGGCCACGCCCTAGGGGGCGCGCCTCCAGGGCTCGTGATCCCCTCGGGACTCTCCTAACCCTAATCCTGGCTCCATAAATACCCAAATATTCCCCTTACACCAGAGGGTACACCAACAATACTTTTCCGCTGTCGCAATCTTCTGTTCTCATGAGATCCCATCTTGGGGCCTTTACCGGCACTCCACCGGAGGGGGACTCAATCACGAAGGGCTTCTACATCAACCTTGCCGCTCCTTTGATGATGTGTGAGTAGTTTACCATAGACCTACGGGTCCATATCTAGTAGCTAGATGGCTTCTTCTCTCCCTTTGATCTTAAATACAATGTTCTCCTCGATGTTCTTGGAGTTCTATCCGATGTAATCTTCTTTTGCGGTGCGTTAGTTGAGATCTGATGAATTGTGGATTTATGGTCAGATTATCTATGAATATTATTTGAGTCTCCTCTGAACTCTTTTATGCATGATTAAGATAGCTTTATATTTCTCTCCGGTTTATTGATTTGGTTTGGCCAACTAGATTGATTTTTCTTGCAATGGGAGAGGTGCTTTGTGATGGGTTCAATCTTGCGGTGTCCTCACCCAGTGATAATAGGGGTAGTGAGGCACGTATTTGTATTGTTGTCATTAAGGATAAAAAAGGGGGTTTATATCATATTGCTTGAGTTTATCCCTCTACATCATGTCATCTTGCTTAAGGCGATACTCCGTTCTTGTTAACTTAATACACTAGATGCATGATGGATAGCGATCGATGTGTGGAGTAATACCAGTAGATGCAGGCATGAGTCAGTCTACTTATCACGGACGTGATGCCTATATTCATGATCATTGCCTTGGATATCGTCATAACTATGCGTTTTTCTATCAATTGCTCAATAGTAATTTGTTTACCCATCACATGTTTCTTTCAAAAGAGAAGCCTCTAGTGGAAACTATGGCCCCTGGGTCTATTTCTCATCATTTATTTTCAGATCTATAAAACAAAAAATACAATAATACCTTGCTGCACTTTATTTATATTTACTTTATTTTGCACTTTTACTTAACTTTTGTGCCTATCTCTATCAGATCTCGCTTTTGCTAGTGACCGTGAAGGGATTGACAACCTCTTTTTCGCATTGTGTGCAAGTGTTTGTTAGTGTATGCAGGTGCAACTATTGAAGACTTGGGTGTCCTCCTACTGGATTGACACATTGGTTCTTAATTGAAGAAAATACTTATCTCTACTTTGCTGCATCACCCTTTCCCCTTTAAGGGAAAAATCAACGCAAGCTCAAGAAATAGCATGGGATTACGATCTTTACAATGTATGTTTGAGATTACGGTCTTTAGAATTTTGTAGATATGATTACGTAATTGGTATGAAGAATATGCCTTATGTATCATTAGGTACTGATGTAACAACATGTAAACCATGGGATGTGAGGTATAGGTTGAAATCTATATGAAATGAGTATATACTGAAAGATTTTCAATGTGACAAAGCAGTACATTGAGCATATTGATTAATGACTATTTTACAAGAGAAAGACTAATGAGAATATTTTGTAGTCATGAGGAAATAATCAAAAGCACTTGAGTGAATGCTTCGTGTGAATTGAATTTCACATAAGTTGGATCCACATCTTGTTCAGTGAATAAGGGACCACACAAATACGAAAAAACTATAATGAACTAACAAGCAAATTAGACATCTCATGATCAAGATTAGAATAATTATTTGAAACTTGTCGTTCTTTCTCTGGAGTGTTCTGGAAGAAAGACGGAGAATCACTTGTTCTTCACAACGTTCTCATCACCGCAGAAGCCTCTGAGGTTGTAAAAAATTGCACAATAAAAATTACCAACAGTCCGTTTAGTACGAAAGAAGCATTCGACCCTGATTTGAACAAGATTAACAGGAAGACATGATATTTTACCTCCATTTCATGCACTGCATTAAACTGCATCGGGGTTTTCTCGCTTAGGACGAGTTGAGATGGCAATAGCAGAAGAACACCGGGAATAGCTGTAGAGGGCGCCGACAATTGTAGACGTCCACTTCCAGCGACAATGTCCGGTAGTAGTGAGAACAAAATAGATCTGAATGGTGACACTGAAAAGGAAGAAGACGAGGTAAAAAGAGCAGGGACAACGAATTTGATGCGTCAGCGGACTAGGCACCGCAAAAATAAATGTTTGGTAACTCGGCGCAACGACATGTGTGGGATACACGCAGAAAAATGAAAATTAGGAATTTATTTATAGAACAAAACTAACAGAGAAGGACTATGGTAGTAAGTTTCACAGAGGAAATTTGGTGTGTACATGTGCTTGTGTAACGCAAGTTCTGACATACATAACTTACATGACAGGCCTAAGTTAAAAGAGAACCAACAAGGAAGCTTCATAGAACATAACTTGAGAGAACAAGATCCACGAGGTTAGGAGTAACAATAAATCAAATAGCAGAAGAATCATTCCGCTTGGAAGAATGAAATAGTTATGGTGTCTGTGAAGAACAAGCATGAACCGAAGAAGGAATATGTCGAAGACGACATAATGCGTCGTACAAAAATTATTACTTTGCATAAAGAATGCATAAATTTGTGATGGGAAGAAGGATGCCATGAACTTGCGATGCGATAGATCAGGATGAAGTAATTAATTGACATTTTTGCTTTCAAGAAGAGTGATCAATTGACATGAGCAAAAGGAAAATAATTCCATAGACGTAAAATGAACGAGAAACAACACGATCAAAGGATTGAAAAGAAGAACACACATGATGCGAAAGACAATACAAAATTTTCCTTTGTAGGAAAAAACCATCAACAACTACAATACTAAATAAATATAATATGGAAACATATTTTATAATGCATCTAGTAATATTAATTTGATACTAAAATTCTTGATAGTTTTTTCTTTAAACTCGTTCAACTTTGATATAAACTTAGCCAACTTTGGATCATTTAATTTCGTACAAAATTTACAGGCCTTCTTTTGAGATACGAAGGGAGTATTACGTTTCCATTTCCAACACAGCTTGGAGAAGGGAACGAGAAGTCAAAATGTTATGCACGATGGAGCAAGGATAAGCACTGCGAAATGCCCCTTGACCTAATACTTACAATTAGTCTTCGTGTTTTCTCGGAGTGATAGCTCCATATCCGTACATAGGAACGGAAAATTTCAGTTAAAAATCGTCACTTGTTGGCACATGGGTCGTATAGCCGATCGTGACCAACGTCACAAGCATTAAGTGGAGCTTACAGAAAACGTAGGTTAGTACGTTAGTGGATGCATATTCTTTTTTTTTCTATTTCTGAGACAAAAATGTTACACCTACTACTGATTTAATCCAATCAAAAATTGCCCCCTCAGCCCTTACGTTAACAACGTAGGATTCCCTACGTAAGTGTAGCGTCTCTCTTTAGACCACGGGTTTGGGTGGGTTTGTGGGTGGGTGCTGACGTGGTGGGAAGTGATTGTGAATAACTGTTTCGAAATCACTAGGTTGTCCGCGGTGGATCTCGTGATGGCCTTGCTCGTGGGTGCAGCAGGGAGGAAGGGTGTGGCAAGTCATGGGGCGGCCCGGAGCGCGAGGGATTTGGGCACTGATGCCCAAATCTGACGGTCGCATTGGCAGTCTGTTGTGCTCGTAGGGACGGTAAGGATGGTGGCCGGCCATTGTGGCAGTGGGAACTCGTTGCCGAGCCCGGAATCGGGGTGACAGCTCCAACTGATGGTCTCATAGTTTGTCGGGCTTTGTGTGGCTTGGCATTTGGTGGATCTAGGCCTCAACATCTAGCTCTTTTGATGTCATTGGCGCTCACCGGAAGCATGGGGCTGGCAGGTTTCCGGCGAGCTATTGTGGTGGTAGTTGGTAGGGTGTGGCCAATGGGTGTTGGGCCGGGAATGGGGTGGCTACCAACGGAAAGACTGGCTAGATATTGGTTGGCCCCGGTGACGGGGAAAATCACAAGCACCGTCACCTTCCTGAAGTTATCATCAAGGGCAGTTCCACACTCCCTCTGGGATGCTCCAAGGGGAAAGCCTTGGTCCGTTTGCTACCGAATCGGATGATGGGCGGCACTATGTGTCGTGTGCCTCTTGAGCTCTTTGTCTTGTAGTAGGATCGAGTTGTGGGGATTAGAGGATTAGGCGGTGGTGTGGCTGCTCTGCTTCTTCTCTGTTGGCATCATCTTCTATATGGTTTGGATGTGCCGGAGTATTCGTTCTGCATGCGAGTATGCTGGTGGGTGTGCATGGTAAAGCAATCTAGGTGTGAACAATGGCTTCTTGATGCCCTTCGATTTCGCCGGCCATGCCGCTGTTGTGTCACAGCGCCAGATGCTTGTTGCTCTTGGTCTGTTGCGGACTCAGCCACCCATTGCCATTCGGTTTTGACAATATTTTTGAAGCATCATGGTTTGGTCTCAGCTGATTGGAGCTCTTCGTCTACAATGATGGTGTTCTCGTGCAACCTCTCCGGTGAGGACAATGGAAGAGGATGGCCCTCCTCCTTCCTTCTTCTTTCTTGCCATGTTGTCGTCTCAACACAACTCCTCTCTTGTTGTGATACCTGACGTAACCCCCTGTTCATGTATTCTCTACTCTGTTGTTATCTTTTGTCAATCTATCACTATTGAGAACAGATTGACTAGACAACTACAAAAGGATAGAAAATTTTGGTTTTGCGTGGCTATGAATAGTTGACTGAAAAATAGTCACCTATTTCACCTATTTTTCTTGAAAAAGACATTTTTATGTGAAGTGTTTGTGTGTTCTAGCTTCCACTATTTTTTATACTCACTTTAAACAAAATTAGACGTTTGTGATTAACCTCACCTAACATGCTAGTCTTTGGACGAAGTATCCTTTGGCACGGTAATTGGTTCTAACGAGTCCACCTTATTCACAGTCATATGAACGTATCCAAAACCCATACGCGCTTTGACCCCAACCTAGTTGTGCATTAGGGGTATATCTTGATATTTCAACGAAAAATTCTCCGTTGGTTTGGGTGGAGACTTTGACGATTTAACTACGCCGTGCACTTATGATGCATCGTCGCGACCACTAAACTAATTCCGAGAAGTCATAGATCACGTCGGAACACGATCAACCTGACCATGAAGGTCTAATGCCTACATGCAATTGAGAACAAGCAAGAAATATGAAAATCACAATGTGTACGATATAGATAATGGTGAAGTAATAATGAAAAATTGGGCTCCGAAAGCAATTGTGGCCTGGTTGTTCGATACCAAAAATAAGTACACGAGTTCTAGCTATGAAGAGTATGTGGCCCAGCTTGCATCCCTTCATCATTTGAATAGGAGTAGCGGCAGATGTTGCCAAGATGACGGATTCAGGCATATTGTTGTTCTGCTTTATAAGGTCCTCGAGAATAATTAATAAAATGGCCGCATACATCTCTCAGATGCAGAGGCCGGGGTCATCCTCCTTTTCCAAAAAAAATGAAGAATGAAGTGTTGTCTAAGTAGCGTTTGAGGGGTTATATTTAAGGAAGAAAGGAGATTTTGTCCAAGCAAGGGAGGGGCGACCAAAATTATCTCTTGGCCAGTTTCTCCCCTAAATATGGACTCAAAAAATTATTTGGTTGTTTTAGCCTGATATTACTGATAGAACCTTGTGATCGGAGTAGGCTAGTAGATCCGGTAACCTACCTTCTCCTGGTGCGGATGAACTCGATCCAGCACCGGCCATGGTGATGGCGGAGTGTGGGCGAGGTGGTGGCGGCGGAGCTTCCCGTCGGCCTAGCGCAAACCCTAGATCGAATTGGTGTGTCGGTGGTGTTGTGGTGCACGATCAACCTCGTAATCCGTGCCCCGGCACCCCACCTCTTTATATTGCGCTGGCGACAGGGGCCCACCAACCATTGTTTGGTTGGGCACCCCCGATCAGGGCGCGAGTCAGGGGCCCGTTCGACCCGTTGGGTTCGAAGGGGATAGAGATCAACCTAACATTCTCCCCCTTGATCTCAACTTTACTTTTAACCTTATACTTTCTAGTTTATTTGTTTCATCACATATTGGTACGTAGAGCATGTTTCATCGTCACAGCTCAATTGCCGATAGAATCATACAGCTACAACATACGTTATGTTCAGAAACAAATTCTGTTCCTTTTGGGCCTATCCAGGAATCATAAGGCTTTCCCTTAAACCCATGCCGGCTAAGTGTTCCTTGAACACATTGGGTGGTAAGCCTTTCGTTAGCGGATCCGCAAGCATATCTTTTGTCTTTATATGCTCGAGACTTATAGTTTGATCCTGGATTTTATCTTTTACAACATAGTACTTTATCTCTATTGTTTTGGCAGCATTACTCGACTTGTTGTTGTGAGCGTAAAATACCGCGGGCTGATTGTTGCAGTACATCTTTAGTGGTTTGTGAATACAATCTACCACTTTCAAGTCGGGTACAAATTTCTTTAGCCATATCGCCTGCCCCGTGGCTTCGAAGCATGCTATGAATTCTGCATACATCGTGGATGATGCAACTGTCGACTGTTTGGAGCTTTTCCACGAAATAGCTCCCCCAGCGAGGATGAATACGTATCCTGACGTGGATTTTCTATCATCTTTGTCCCCCGCAAAATCTGCGTCTGAATACCCTTTTATCTGTAGGGAATCAGATCTCCTGTATGTTAGCATGTAGTCCTTCGTGCCTTGCGCATAACGCAATGCTTTCTTTACCATCTTCCAGTGCTCTATGCCTGGATTCTCTTGATATCTACCGAGTACCCCGGTGATAAAGGCTAAGTCAGGGCGAGTGCATATTTGTGCATACTGTAAGCTGCCAACTGCCGAAGCATATGGTACTCCATTCATTTGATCGATCTCATACTGATTCTTGGGACATTGAAATTTCCCAAAATTATCACCCTTAACTATAGGAGCAGGTGTGGCTTTACTCGCATGCATATTATACCTTTTAAGAACCTTCTCCAAATATGCTTTCTGCGATAGTCCTAAGACTCCATTGTTTCTATCTCGGTGAATTTCTATGCCCAAAACATATGATGCTTCACCAAGACCTGTTATGTCAAAATTCGAGGATAAGAACTTCTTTGTTTCTTGTAGTAGACTAACATCACTGCTAGCAAGCAGAATGTCATCCACATACAAGATTAGGAAAATATATTTCCCATTTTTAAACTTTGCATAAATGCAGTTATCCTCAATATTTTCTTTAAATCCAAAACTTTTAATCGTTTGATTAAACTTTAAATACCACTGCCTAGAGGCTTGCTTTAATCCATAAATGGATTTCTTTAGGCGGCATCCCATATTTTCCTTGCCTTCATGATAAAACCCTTGGGCTGTTTCATGTAGACATTTTCTTTTAAATCTCCGTTTAGAAATGTCGTCTTTACATCCATTTGATGTAACTCTAAATCAAAATGAGCAACTAATACCATTATGATTCTGAAGGAATCCTTACATGAGACCGGAGAAAATGTCTCTTTGTAATCTATTCCTTCTCTTTGTGTAAATCCTTTTGCCACGAGTCGTGCTTTATATTTTTCTATATTCCCTTTAGAGTCATACTTAATTTTGTAGACCCATTTGCAGCCTACTGATTTGGCTCCTTTAGGAATTTCCTCTAAGTCCCAAACATCTTTGGAACTCATTGATTTCATCTCGTCCTCCATTGCCTTCATCCACATCGATGAATGAGGGCTTCTCATGGCTTCTTCATATGAGGTGGGATCTTTTTCCATATGAACCATTTCTGTGTTATAAACTTTAAAGTCAGTAGAAATAGCTGACTTTCTTGGTCTTGTAGACATTCTAAGGGTCTCAGTTTCTGGCACATTCTGTGCCTCAACTTCTGGCACTTCTTCTCAAATTTGCTGCTGCACCTCCCTTTCATGCTCAACAATGGGTTCAGTCAGCTCCTGACGGACAGGTTCCGGGTCTGCCCCCATAGTTGTCATGGGTGGAGTTGCAACTGGTAGTGAGAAAAATGGCTCCTGAATCATCGGATTAGGTGCATGCACCCTCTTCTCCTCAAGATCAATTTTCCGAGCTACCAAGCTCCCCCTCATCATTTCGTCCTCTAAGAAGACTGCATGTCTCGTTTCTACAAACTTTATATATCTGTCTGGGCAGTAAAAACGAAAACCCTTTGATCTGTCTGGATAGCCAATGAAGTGGCAACTCACTGTTTTGGGATCTAACTTTTCAATGTTTGGATTAAACATTTTGGCCTCAGCAGGGCACCCCCACACCCTGAAGTGTTGTAGGGATGGCACCCTTCCTGTCCATAGCTCATACGGTGTTTTGGGCACCGACTTGCTTGGTACTCTATTGAGAATGTGAATGGCGGTTTTAAGCGCCTCCATCCATAATCCCAATGGCAAGTTGGAATAACTCATCATGTTGCGCACCATATCCATAAGTGTACGGTTGCGTCTTTCAGCTACTCCATTTTGCTGAGGTTCGCCCCGCATTGAATACTGGGCAACTATGCCAGTCTCCTGCAAGAACTTTGCAAAAGGTCCAGGGACTTGGCCATATGGAGTGTGCCGACCGTAGTACTCTCCCCCACGGTCGGACCTAACTATCTTTATTCTTTTATCATGCCGATTTTTAACTTCAGCTTTGAATATTTTAAATTTATCCAACGCTTCAGATCTTTCTTTGATTGGATAAATATATCCATAGCGAGAGTAGTCATCTGTGAATGTTATGAACGAGTCATATCCATCCACACTTTTCACCGGAAATGGTCCACAAATATTAGTGTGGATGATTTCTAGTGTGCCTGTGCTATGGATTGTACCTTTTTTGATTTGTTTTACGTACTTTCCTTTAACGCAATCTATGCATTGTTCTAAGTCTGAAAATTCTAACGGAGGAAGAATTTCACTTTTGACTAATCTTTCTATTCTCCCCTTCGAAATATGGCCCAAGCGACAGTGCCATAATTTCGATGAGTCGAATGTTCTTTTTCTTTTCTTTTGCTCTTTATTCGACACGGAAACATTTTCTTTCACATTGCAAACGGAATAAACTTTTTCACGAAGTGATAACAAATAAAGCTCATCATGTAGTAAAGCATCACCCACATAAGCATTATTATACCAATGGCACACTTGCCATGTCCAAAATGACATTCATAATTATCTTTGTCCAAACAAGAAACACTAATTAAGTTTCTATGACATGATGGAACAAATAAAACATCTCTAAGTAGAAGATTGAATCTGCCAGCTAACTCCAAGGAGATATCACCGACAGCTTCAACTTCTGCTTCAACTCCGTTTGCCACTTCAATGCGTCTTTCGCTTCTTAGCGTAGTTCGCGTCGAATGGAATCCCTGTAAAGAATTTGCAACATGAACAGTTGCTCCGAAATCAATCCACCAAATGGATTTTGAAAACTGTGTATACAAGGATTCATTGACAAATGAAACTATATTGTTACCTCTTTTTGCCATGACTGACTTCAGCCAAGCAGCGCAGTCTTTCTTGTAATGCCCTTTCTGCTTGCAGTGGAGACACGTGTCTTTGTCCACTGAGAAAGGTTGTTGCTGATGCTGATGCTGATAGGGGGCTTTTCCATTCTTTGAAGGAGAACTTTTGTTGTTTTGATTGTAGTTCTTTTTCTTCCAATCCTTCACATAGTTGATTGAACCACCATGTGCGGCTTTGAGTCTGTCCTCTTCTTGGACACACATTGCTATTGTCTTTTCAATGTCCCATGTTCCAAGTGACATATTATAGTTTACAACAAAAGTTGCAAACTCCTGTGGCAGTGAAGCCATGACCAGGTGGACCAGGAGTGCTGGTTTGATCTCCAGATCCGCATCCATGGGCTTGAGCTTTGCTGCCATATTACTCATCCTGAGGATGTGCTCTCTTATTCCATGACTACCACCTGTGTAGCGTTCTGTCACTAGTTGCTCTAACACCTGGGTGGCATAGATCTTTGAAGAGCCAGTGAACTGGCTCTTTATCTTTGTAAGCAACTCCCCTGCGGAAGTGCACTCTAGAATGGAGCCCACAATGGCGCTCTCAATTGTATTCTTTATAAAAGCCATGCACTTTTTGTTTGCATTGACCCACTTTTGGTTATCTATGAGGTAGGACTGCTCCAAAGGAGCATAGTCCCCCTTCTTTTTAGCCCATGCAGCATCATCATCACTGGCCTCTCTTACTGGCTCTGTGGGTCTGACCGGCTGTGGTTTCACCACAACCCAGTCAAGATCAGCACAAATAAATGTCAGTTCAACTTTCTTCCTCCACTCAGTGTGGTTGTCACCTCTGAGTGTCGGAACTTCTTTTAGGCACAGATAAATGCACCTTTAAATTTCAATAATAAAACATGATCATGTTATTAATAACATTGGTCATAAAAAATAACATAATCATATTTATTTTAATAATCACTTTAACATGCTCTTAAAAACATAATTCCTTTTAAACTTTTATTTTCTTTTAAAGAGCACTAATTATTTATTTACGCAGCGGAAAAACGTGAATAAAAAGTTCACGAACTTTTTACTTTTTACAAAAACTTTTATTTGACTAAATAAAAATTCATGAACTTTATTATTTCTTTATAAAATTCATGAACTTTTCTGTTTTTGAAAATTTTCAATTTTCGTTTTCAGAAACTTTTCCTGTTTACTATTCTATTGTCTGAACAAATTTTCGTTGGAGTGTTTTGAACAGAAAACCGTACTGTAATTTGCCCAAAAAAACTGGACAAAATTCGTCAAACTCTGCTCTGTAAAAAATAACAGAGAAAACATTCAAAAATGGCGCGCGGCTGCGGTCTAAGGCCCAGCGCGCGGCTGCGGTCTAAGGCCTAGCGCGCGGCTGCACCCGCGGCGGAAGGTGTCGGCCCTGCGCGAAGTTGCGCCCACTGCGGCTGGCCCGACGCGCGGCTAGGGCCTCGGCCCAGCGCGTGGCTGTGGCCTCGCCCAGCGCGCTGCTGTGGGCTCGCCATGCTTTCGGCCTAGCGGCCCAGCTGGCCTGCTCCCTCCTCTACTTTCGGCCTAGCAGGCCCGTCGGGGACTAGGGTTTCACCATGACCGTCGATCTGAATCCGACGGCCGCCCTTGCTTTTCGCCTGATCAAAAACGATCGATGCGGTTGGGGGCGAGGGGAACCCTAGTCATTTCCTCCCCCGCCCGCCGCTCGCCTCGCTCTCGACCGCTCGCTCCTCTCTCGCCCGCTCGCTCGGTGACGGCTCCACGAGCCACGCTGGCGCAGCGAGCCAGGGCGGAGCGGCGAGCCCAGGCGGCACCCCGATGAGCCAGGCCCTTCCCCTCCCCTCTCCGTTTCCAAGAGAGACATAGAGGATCCCCGTTTTTCATTTCAGCGAGAGGAAGAGCGTGGCCAGATCGCGCCGTGGCTATCCTCCTCGCTGGTGGCGCGTCCTCCCTCGCGGTGAGCGCGCCGCCGCCGAGGGATTTGGCCGCGGTGCTCACCTCCCTCCTTTTTTTGTGTCTTTTTCCTTTCTTTTCCGCGAGCAATTGCTAGCTCCGGTGGTTCTTCGTCCCCGCACCTCGGTTTGCCGATGCGTGTGGGGATCGAGAGGAACAGGCGCGGCCGTGCGGCGGCGCTCTTTGCCGGTGAGGCTCAAGGCCAAAATCCGGTGGTTTACTTTGCCCTGTCTAGGGTTCTTGGGGGGGGGGAGGTCTTTTTCTTTTCTGTTTTTGTTTCTCTGTACCGAAATCAACTAGCCCGATCTGGCTGATACCATTGATAGAACCTTGTGATCGGAGTAGGCTAGTAGATCCGGTAACCTACCTTCTCCTGGTGCGGATGAACTCGATCCAGCACCGGCCATGGTGATGGCGGAGTGTGGGCGAGGTGGTGGCGGCGGAGCTTCCCGTCGGCCTAGCGCAAACCCTAGATCGGATTGGTGTATCGGTGGTGTTGTGGTGCACGATCAACCTCGTAATCCGTGCCCCGGCACCCCACCTCTTTATATTGCGCTGGCGACAGGGGCCCACCAACCATTGTTTGGTTGGGCGCCCCCGATCAGGGCGCGAGTCAGGGGCCCGTTCGACCCGTTGGGTTCGAACGGGATAGAGATCAACCTAACAATTACATGTCCTATGGTTTTACCCAATAATAAGGTTCGGTGGCACCTATAGATAACATCTACATGTAGGTATAGAGCTACCTACGATTTAGTCCATATCTCAATGCATCACTACGTTTGTTCGAAGAGCAGTTTTGATTGATGAAGGAAATCAAAAGGACCATGACTAGCATGGTCGTCCAGTAGTCCGGACCAAAGAAACTAAGAAAGACGATCAAAGTAGAATCAACATCAGTGCATCAGCTAGCTAGTCATCTGCAGATCCGGTGGGCAGAATGTTTTTATGATGACGTCTACCCAGTTGGAGTTTACGACCAAGAATATTTTCTTCCATCATTGATAGCGGTGTAACATTTGAATAAGACCTCCTTCATCTTAGGATTGCTTTGTTTTTCTATTTTCTGTAGAAAGTTGTCACTCTATTCGCTCATTGCAGTTGTATCAACTCCATATAACGAATGAATGAAAATGTTCTTTATCGAAGAAAAAAAAAAGCTAGCCGACTGCAAGTGCGCCAGCAACTAGTAGCCGGGAATTCCGTCACCACGACCTCAAGGCGTTCAATCCCCACTATCATACGTACCGTCCTCGAATTCCAGCTTCTGCAAGTTACCAGTGGATCCATGCTGCAAACTAAAACCCAAAAAGGAACCATTATCTTTGTCAAGCTCTTCCACCGAAAATGGTGCATGTATGAATTTCCACAATGGATATTACGCACGTGGTCACCCTGTATAAACAAAACAGTTAGTGGGGCTGTGAGAAATAATCAGCCGATCATACGTAAGCTAGCAATGTTAGTAGCAGTATCGTGGATGCTTACTCAAACTACACGGTGATATTAGTGACCGATTATAATTGTTGCTAGTGTACCATGTTGTTGGTAGAGCATGCAGCTAGCCCACTACTCCCCGGCCACCTTTATGCCTGTATAAATAGGCACCCCGATACGTGCTTCCAGCGTACAATTACCAAGCTCAACACACCAGCTTAATTACCCTGACAGACATTGTTAGGTCTTGTGTTAGTGAAGCTAGCTAGGTAAGAAAAACCATGGCGGCTTCCCGCGCCTTGGCTGCACTGCTTGCTGTGGTGGTACTCATGGTCTGCTCTCCGGCGCCTCGTGTTCTCGCCACTGACCCCACCCAGCTCCAGGACTTCTGCGTTGCTGATATAATGAACCCTGGTATATACTGCAGATATATTAATCTTCTGATTGATTACATGCTTAATTACTTTCGTGCATGCAGCATGTTTGCATGCCTACATATGCATGTGCAAACACGTAGGACGTCTACGTATTGGTTATAGTTTAGAGCATATTTATTCCTAAATTTAATCATATATATATATATATATATATATATATATATATATATATATATATATATATATATATATATATATATATATATATAGGTAAATTATGTGGGGCACCTAGGTGCCTGGGCACCTAGGTCTCAATATAGCGAGTCTTATTTGTAGTGCATGATGTAAAATTCATGACATATTGACTTTCCAAATTGTGTTTGCATGCACTTCAACTATCAACGGTCAATGATTGCTTTCCAGAAAATTAACATATTACTGGTTTCCATATATGATTATTTTTGAGACAAAAGGGGTATGTATATAGACTCTTATTTTTTGAAGGTATCAGATATGACAAATAATACGAGACATCATCCCAAATGTTTGTATATATATTAAGGATGTTCTTATGCATTTTTGTAAAGTTTTACTTTTCAAGGTATCTAGTATTTCTTTAAATTAAGGCCGGGTCACACTTTTAACGGCTAATATTACTATACAAATTAAGGTGACCAAATAATATAAAATGTGATCCTAATTATTCTTTTACTTGTAGGAATATATGATACTCACGCATGATTTTTTTTCATACATACATATACTCATTCATGAATCTTTCTAGTTTTAGGAATATGTGTTACATATACCCACATACGATCCTATGTATTTATTGTATCTGGGTATGTATTCATAAATTTGATGTCAAGGTATGGAAATACGATGAGTATGCTTATACAAGAAAATATATTGCGTACTCTAGGTATATACATACACAAAAATCTAATAGATATGTACTAAGAAGGGAATTCGTACATATCTAATCTAATGTGTATGTACTAAATATTCTATGTATATACATATTACATACTAAATATTCTGGGTATACACGTACTAAAAAAACTAATGAGTGCGTACCAAATAAACGAATCAGTGCATACCTAATCTAATTGCTACATACTCCCACCGTTCCTAAATATAAGGTGTATTAGTTTTTCAAAAAGTCAACTATTGTCTATGTTTGACCATCTTTATAGCAAAATATATAAAGATTTATAATACTAAATATATAAAATGTAAAAAATATAGTTTATGATGAACCTAATGATAATGATTTGCTATTCTAGATACTGATATTTTTGTCTATAAACTTGGTCAAACTTAGAGAAGTTTGACTTTTTAGAAAAATAATACACCTTATATTGAGGAACGGAGGGAGTACTAAATATTCTGGGTATATACAGAGAAAAATCTAATATATGCGTACTAAATTTTCTGGGTATATACGTACAAAAGTATAACGGGTACATACTAAATAAATAAATTTGTGCCCCAAAAAAATTAAAAAAAATCATACATACCTAACTCATACATGTATAAAATAAGTATCCATATAACTAATGTGTACTAGTATTTTTTCCTTCTAAAGATATGTTACCATGCACGGTGTGTTTAATAACATCCATTAAATGGTACGCATTATAATTGTTTCCAAATCTAATTGTTTCAGAATTGGCAGTTACTAATGGATTTACTAGTTACCTTTTATACATATTACAATAGCACGCATCTAAATGCAATCAAACGGTGGAAAGGCAAGGAGCCTGGGCACCTAGGTGTCCCAAATGTTTAAGTCAGCAATCACAAGCGTCAATTTTTTTAATTTATGATACACCAGTTTTATGGGATAATTTTGATTTGAGCAGCCCGGTATTTTTCATCCAGCTTGTAATCTTTTTTTTTAGCAAAATCCAGCTAGTAATCATGCAGAAATAATGCATGCCTCAACTAATTATACATTCCCTCAAAAAAACTAATTATATACATAAAAAGTGTTTGTGGAAAAGGTTTTTTCAAACAATATTGTTGACGCAGGCAAATAGTTCATAATCAGTTTGGAGTTGCCATGTGTTTGTGCCACATGTGTGGCACTTATCAGGTAGAAATTTACAGTTATACATCCAATGGTCCTAGAGAAATGCTATACCCTCCCCTAATGTCTCTTATACTTATACATTTTGCCTCTTAAGTACAGAGAGAGTACTTTTTAATCTCATTGAGTACTCCTGCTTTTTACACTATTGTTTTCTCCTCTTAAATCTTAACAAAAAGGCGAACTGTGCAGGAGAGCTGCATGTGTTGTATTTAGAGAAGTTCTTACTAATTTTTCATGTGAAAACATAAAAGAGATTACATCTTAATTTGCTCTGGAATTGTCGGACATTGTTTCACATTTAACATGTTATACGATGATCGATATATGCAGGCATAAACAATATATTGTGTTTCCTATTATTATTTTTTATTTGACATATACTACTCATCAAATAGCACGTAAAAGCACATGCTCTTTTGTAGCTTTCTTACACATCAACAATTAAAGATATTTTCTAAAAAAACTGTTAAATACAAGAAAACTTGTCAAATGTAAAATCATACTTGGACATCAAGTGAACAATTTACTTTCTCCATGTGTCTATCAGTTAGATTAGTCGAATCACTAGCATCCAATAAAATATACTCCCTCCTTCCACAATATAGTGAATATAGATTTTTAGAATAGTCAAACATCACAAACTTTGACCAAGTTTATGAAAAAGAAATTACATCTAGAATGCCAGACATATATCATTAGAATTCGTCATGAGTTGTAGTAGTAATATGCAACATGGTAAGATATAACTTTGGTGTGCAACTGTGTATACATGCAGTGATTGTGAATGGGTTCGTGTGCAAGAACATGAAGATGGTAACGGCGAACGACTTCTTCTTGCCCGGGCTTAACAAGCCGGGCATGTTGAACGCTCAGGGCTCGGCGGTGACACCGGTGACGGTGCGGCAGCTGCCGGGGCTGAACACGCTGGGCATCTCAATGGCGCGCATCGACTTCGGGCCCAACGGCGGGCAGAACCCGCCGCACACACACCCCCGCGGCACCGAGATCCTCACCGTGATCATGGGGCAGCTGCTGGTGGGGTTCGTCACCTCCAACCAGCAGGACGGGAAGAACCTGCTCTTCACCAAGCAACTAGTGGAGGGCGACGTATTCGTGTTCCCACAGGGGCTCGTCCACTTCCAGGTGAACAACGGCAAGGTGCCCGCCGTGGCCATCGCGGCGCTCAGCAGCCAGGACGCCGGCGTGATCACCATCGCCAACGCCGTCTTCGGGTCCACGCCGCCCATCAGCGACCTCATCCTCGCCAAGGCCTTCATGACCGAGAAGGACACCGTCGACTGGATCCAGGCCAAGTTCGCGCCGGCCATGAGCGGCAACAGCAGCATGGGAGGAGGCGGCTACGACATGCCGCCCGGCGGCGGCGAGGGCGAAGGCGGCAACAGCGCCGGCGGCGGTGGCGGGTACTACCCTGGCATGCGCAAGCGGAAGCCCTAAGCACGGACAGGACGGCGGGCGATCCACGCGCTTATCCTAATGAATAAGTTATAAGTACAAGTAAACAAAGAAAACATGCATCAAGCCAGTACTTAGTACTGGCTTAATCTACGATGTGGTGTAGTTACTAGTAAGTCGTGTACCACCAGCAAGTGTGTTTGTGGATCGAGGAGGAGTACGTACGTACGTGCTAGCTCCCGGCAGGTCGTGTAGAATAAACGGTGGCCAAAGTGCATATCAATGTATTAGCTAAAAAAAATGCTGCTAAACTTCAATATGAAATAATAAAGTCCAAGGTTTAATTCCTGTTTTCTTTGGCCATCTGTGTTTTAATCTTGTATTTTCCGACTGTTTCCCTCTGCGCATCATGGCATCGACTAGCAGGCAGCCATGATCACCAAACACAATCAAAGCAGATAGCAAAACAGACCTCGACAACAAAAGGTGACACGCAAAAACCAGACATCCTAAACCGTACTATTACTACATACCCTAATCCTAGTGAGCGCTCTCTGCAAGTCGTATAAATCCCATAACTATCCGGAAAATCTATTCTATAGGCTCCCCGAACCACACCGAAGTGCACCAGAGACCGCGGGTCTCACGGCTCTACCTGGCCGCTCGTCGTCGTCCCCGTGCTCCATGGCAAGTTGGTGGTTCCAGCGGCACAGGAATGCTGCGGCCGGTAGGTACATGGAATGTTGCCCGTGCCCAAGAGGCTGCCGAGATGTCCGCCGGCGTACCCATCCTGCTCCAGCGCGTAATGCGCAGCATGTAGGTAGCTGGTGGCCGGCTGATACATCATGCTGTTGTAGCTGTATCCTATACCTGAAACAGGAGGCGCCACCTCATACTCCGGCGGCGGCGGCGGCATCGGCATGTACTCATCATCCCAGATGTCTTGGATACCATTGTAGTCATAGTCGTCTACCATCATTGTCTCTGAGCGCGGCGGTTCATGCTGCTGCATCTGTGGCCTCTTCCTGGGACAACCGGTTTGCTCCAGGTCGTCGAACACGTAGGCCTCATCAACATTCTCCGGCCACGCCGTCTCCGGCACCTCGGCGCTCTGAATCTGGACTTGATCGGCGCGGTTCTGCGCCTTGCCCTTCCTTTTCCTGCCACCTGCCTTGCCGCCTGCCTTTTTCTTCTGTATCGTGCACAAGACCCACTCACCAAGCTGCGATGCAACAAATCATATAGATGAGAGTGGATTTTCTACCATGCACCCATGCATGCATCCACCGCATTTTTTTTTGCTGTGTACGACCACCTACATACATCTACATGGTATTCTCTACTCACTAAGTTACATTCAAATAAATTGTTCTAATGTATATAATGAAATACAAATTTGATTTACATTCTGTTTGCACAATTGTGTTTTTACTAACGAGATCTTTAAAACAAGACTACTATTGAATATATTTTCGGAAATTAAATTTTTAGACAACTAAATCACCATGTGTCGAACTTGTTTCATACAAATTTATTAATTCCATGTGAAATATTCAATAACTTTTGTTCTACTTCGTAAAAATATCTTATTGTTTCATTATGGCCGTTGTGTTCCGCTGGGAATCACAATTGTAAAACTTATTGAAGTAAATTCAAAAGTGGTCTCGTTTTGAAGTTCCCATCATCATAAACACAAAAATGCAAACAGGTCATAAGTTATATTTTCTGTTTAAAATGAAATAGATTTAACCTTGGAAATAAAATGAAAAAGTATAGGATGGTGAAATATAGCTGGAACAATGTGCTTGCATGTGGTCAGAAAAATATCTAAGAAAGTACAAGCTCAATCAATGCGTCTGGCATCTAATCTCTAAGCAAAATCAATGGCTCTCTCATGCATGGGAGAATTGCTTTTCTCTATGAATCGTATCATCTTCGTCGGCCTGTCATGTACGCACGCACGGACGGACACGCGATGGAGGAGAGAAGAGGAAATAAAATAGATCAACGGAAACACCCCATTAAGATGAATCACCTTGTCGATGTTCTTGTCATTGGCCTCTGCCTCGGAGGTGTGGTTCTCGTACTCGTACATGGTCCAGTAGGTGGGCTCGTCCGGCCCGGTGTAGAACACCAGCGTCCTCGCGTGCCCGACCAGCTTGCCGCCGGGGTTGATGGGGATTTCCCTCACGGGGCCCGTGCCCTTCCAGAAGCCCTTGCCCGGCGTGGTCCGGTCCGGCCGGCTGCCCGTCGCGTACTTGCGGGTCCGCTTGGTGAAGAAGTACCACCGGCCCCCCTCCCCGAAGTCCCTGAACTCATCTGCGACATCAAATCATGCTTTAGCTTGCATTCCAAATCAAGCGTCAAAAAAAAAAAATCAATCAAACCAACGCTAGTCACGGTGTGTGCTGATGATGGATGGGAGTACCGACGTACCTGTGATCTGCTCCGGGCGGTAGTCGGTGATGGGCGTCACGTCGTTGAAGATGGGCAGGTGCGGCGGGAGGCCGTCCAGCTTCCGGCGAAGGTAGTGGACGATGAGCTCGGCTTCCGTCGGGGTGAAGTGGTAGCCCGGAGGCAGGTTCAGCGCAAACTGTTGTTTCCCTTCCATGATTTGCACGTACGGCCGGCCGGCCGCCCGCCTGCACCTGGCCCACCTCGATCGACGGCGAGCCGCGGTTTTAGGTCGAGATACAGAGTCGCATCCGATTCCTCTTGGGACAGAGACGATTCCGTACCCGGGTAGTAATCCGACGATACTTTATATACCGCCCGGACCGCCTGCGAAGCCCACGGCCTCGTGGTGACCACGGACTCCCCCGTTACGGATAAGGTCGTGTTTGGAAGCCAAATACAGCCCATCAAGATTTGCTTGTGGATCAATCAATGTAATAAAGTAACCCAAATGATAAGTGTCACACATGTGACACGAAGCAATACCGCCATGACGTATTTTCTGCCGTCAGATATCTTACGGATGTTGGCACTGAGCTAATGACACGTCACGCTCGGTAATCGTTCGGGCTGGGCATCTCTCGGAGCGAACGTTTCCAACTCCTTTATCCCCATCGCCACGCAGTCCTCTCCCCTGTCGCACACTATCCCCACTCGCTTCGCACCTTATCCAAACGCCGCCGCAATTCAACCACTCTGCACCTTGTCGTTCGCACCGCGCCACCGCACCACCCACCCGTGACGTGCCCCCCTCCAAGTCGGTGGCGCACCTCCTCGAGGTGGGTGGTGGCGGGCTCGAGCGCACTCCGGGCGCTGCGCCCCACTGAAGCTGCCCACACCACCCCATGTGACGTGCCCCCTCCAACTACGCGACGCGCGCCCTCAAGGTGAGCGGTGACGGGCTCGAGCGCACTCCTAGCGCCGCCCATGGCGACGCTGCCCGCACCACCCCATCCGACACGTCCTCCCCCAACCAGGCTATGCGCTCCTCGAGGTGGGCGATGGCGGAGTTGGCACAAAACGCACGCCGACGATGATGGTCGAGCCCCTTGGGCAGTCCTGGTCTCGAGCGAGTGGGTGCGCCGACCATGCTTCTTCTCAATTTGTCGTTCAATGTATCACCAGCTACTCATCTCGCCGTCGGGGTTCTGCGTTGCGAGCTTCAAGTATCCCAACTTCGGGTACTAGCAGTTGTGGCGTGGGGGTGAAACAGGGGAGCTGGGACCTGGGACCTGAGCCGGAACATGTGCGGCAGCGCCGTCGACCGGATACCATCATAGACATTGGTCAGATTTTTCTGCTCGACTTCTCCCCTATGACGATCTTCATTTCAGCTGAAAATGCAGTTGACCGTGTTTTTATTTACAACCATGGCAATAATGTGCAGTGGATTTTTTGCTATGAAATTGTGGTGGACAGTGTGTTTTTTATTTGCAGCCATGGCAATTTCCGTAGTGGAATTGCCATGAACTAGTGCATGTAGGTTGTCACAGCACATGGAATTGGTTGAAAATTTTCTATATTTTTAGTTCCATGACAATTTTAAGGCGAAAGCGGATCTATAGCATGGCCATTTATGCCATGTAGCATGGCAACATCATTTTTTTTTGCAGCCATGACATTTTTTGTAGTGGAATTGTCATGAACATTAGTGCCTAGTCCATGTAGGATGTCAGAACACGTGTAATTTGTTGAAATGTTTTTTGTATTTTTTAGGTCCATGGCAATTTTAAGTTGAAAACAGATCTATATCATGGCCATTTTACCGTGTAGCATGGCAACAACATTTTTAGTATTCGGGTGGAATCATTAGATTGAAATGCTGGCATTTTCATACAGTTGGAACATGTTCTCATGGCCATACGACATATTTGTCTCAGGGGTGGCGTTTGTTATAGTACATTCATGGCAACTTTTGTTACAAAGCAGAACCTTTTTTTATCCTGCTTTTCGATAAAAAATCTAAACAAACTAGCGTGGAAATTTAGTTTCATAGCCATGGCAACTTTTACTTTATAGCGATGCCAAATTTTAATTTATAGCCATGGCAAGTTTACCCTTTTCTACCATGCAATTTTACCTTTTTTCGTATGGAAATTTTTACTTCATAGCCATGGCAATTTCACCCTTTTTTGCCATGGCAATCTTACCCTTCTTATGCCATGGCAAATTTTACTAAATAGCCATGGAAAATTTACCCCGTTTTTGCCATGACAATCTTACCCTTTCTTTTGGCATGGCAAATTTTGCCTTTTTAAGTGGCCAAATTAACCGTTTTCTTTTTTTTCATGCCAATTTTACCTTTATATACATGGAAATTTGCTTTTTCTATATACAGGGCAACTTGAATTTTATTGTTCATGCCAAATTTACTTTTTACTTGCCATAGCAAATTAACTTTACATCCATGGAAAATTTTACTTTCATCACTTCACAAGAAGTTTTATTTCGTTTGCACCATGGCAAATGTTGGACATGGCTATTTGAGTAGAACATGAAAATTTTGCCATGGTTACAATGGTGTGACAGGTTTTCACCCCATGGCAAATTTGCCATGTTTTTTATTCAGTTTTTATATAAGTTACCATGGTTAATTTCCTTTTTTATGTCCATGTTTCATAACATGTGTGACGCCCCCGACTCGACCGTGCACTAATCATACACGTAAATATGCACGATCAAGATCAGTGACTCACGAGAAGATATCAATTACAACTCTAGACACAAATTCAAATATAAAGTTTTATATTACAAGCCAGGGCCACGAAGGCTCGAATACACAAGTCAGCGGAAGCAACAACATCTGAGTACATACATAAGTAAACAAGCTAGCAAAACAACGACATCTAATCAAAAAGGCGAAGGCCTCCTGCCTGGGGCCTCCTAACTACTCCTGGTCATCGGTGGTCTCCACGTAGTAGTAGGCTCCGTCGGGGTACTAGTAGTCGTCGGCGGGATCAGCTGGCTCCTAGGCTCCGTCATCTGACCGCAACAATTGGGTAGAGGGGAAAAAGATAGCAAAGCAACCGTGAGTACTCATCCAAAGTACACACAAGACTTACATCAGATCTATGTCAAGTATGCATGGGTATCAAAGGAATAGGGCTATATCTTTGGACTATACTGCAGAAATGCCAGAATAGAAGGGAAGGCCTAGCCTAACGAAGACTAGCATCTTGCAGCGTCTTGCAGCATTAGAAGAGTACAAATTAGCATATTATAAGTAACAAGTATAGTTTAGTAACACCTAGATATCCTTCCTCGACTCCCTATGAGAAAGCGATCCTGGAGCCATCATATCCATTTAGTGTCACAAGTATCCAGTTCTAGTTGTAGTAGATCGGGATACAACTCCGAGCGTCCGTTACGTGGACATGCCTATTCGAATAAATATACTTCCCTGCAGGGGTGCGCCAACTTACCCAACACACTTGATTAACTTTGGCCGGACACACTTTTTCGGGTCATGTCCGGCCTCGGCTGATCGACACACCGTAGTCCTACATTGGCTCAATAGAGAGGCTAGCACGCCGGTCTACATCTGAAATGTGAAGGGGTCATGGGCCAATCATCCTTTGCATTCATGCGCGTTGCGAACACGACCTAGAGCAGACCCACCCCCTTATACAAGCGTAGGTGGTTACCGTCCAACTGGGCGCACGCCGCTCAATTGCTGATGTCCGAGAGCTTTCAGAAGAACCGTACGATGTCGAGTGCACATACTTATTCCCGTGTGGTGTTTAGTGCGACAAGGCCAGAGGCCTACTCAGATCACATACCCAAAACCGTTAGTGTCTTGGGAGCGTGCAGAGACGATCAGTGATCCTGTTGCCCCGTCTCGCGGAGGCAACGGTCAAGCCCATCCCTCTCCTGGGGCGGGTACCCTCACGGTCAACCCGACTTCAGTAACTCTCGTGGGTACCCCTCAGGGTCGACCCGACTTCAACAAGGAACTGAGGTAAAGTCAAGGTATTCGTGTGTCCATATAACATCAAGGAGGAATCTGAGGAATCACCCTCTATGATTCCTACTCAATGTAACCGTCAAGGTGACCTTGGAGGAATCGCCCTCGAAGGGTTCACACTTGAGGTGTTGCATGACAGAGTCGTCATCAGGAGTGGTGAATGAGGAATCACCCTCAGTAATCCACGACCGATTAGCTATACTATAGAGATATCATCAGGAGTGAGATACAAGGTATGACCCTTTGCACTCTATAGTAGCTCTGCAGAGTCGTACAACTAAGGGGGGGGGGGGTGCCGGTGATGTGTCGGTCCCTGCATGTCGATCACCTTGATCGAGTCACAGTAACAAAGTGGGGCAACAAGGACAAGGGTGAGGGGTCAGTGATGGATCACTACCCATCCTATACTATGCATATAGAATAACAGGTAAAGTAACAATAGCAGGTTACAAAAGGAGGCTATGCATCAGAATAGGAGCTATCGAGCAACAGTAGCAAAATCTATTGCAAGCATGAGAGAGAAAGAATGGACGACATAGGAATGATCAAGGGGGTTTGCTTGCCTGGAAGCTCTACTGAAGGGGTTGATCATCATGAGTGTAGCCATACTCAGGAGCAGCATCAGTCTCGGGGTCTACCGGAGAGAAGAGGGGGAAGGAACAGTAAATATAAAGCAAACAAATGCATCACAAAGCATGACATGGCAATATGTTGTGCTAGGGGTGACATAATGCAGTGCTAAGCGTTATAGGCGGAGCAGGAAAATATCTAGAAATATTTTCCCGGCTTTCGGCAGTTATCGGACAAGCGACCCGGAGGGAAAGGTTTCATGTTTGCAGTGTTGGAGACATGTGACAGATATGTGGATGGCATACTCGGATTCGTCTTTTTTTTATCATTTTTCATATATAAATTATTTTCATCTGAGCTGCGTATTAATTTCTAAGAATTTCTAAAGTTTAATGCAACTTATGGATTTTCTTTTATCCAATTATTTTAATATTAAAATGACAGAAATACATTTTGTACCCACTAGGATCTAAAACTAGTGGATGACAAGTGGGGTCCAGGGGTAACTGTTGACCAGTCAAAGTTGACTGGTCAATAGGGTGTGTGGGGTCCTCTTGTCATAGTCTAGGTTTTTTATATTGCTTAAATTTTATTTTAACTAGATCTAACAGTTAATCGGGGGGTTATTAGTGTTGTTATTAAGTACTAGGAGGGGGTTCGGCAAATAGGGGGATTAGTCCTAATCTAATTGGGCCTGCCCTACATGGTCAGTGGCACAGCCGGAGTGGCCACGCGCATGAACGCTCAAGGCACCGGCCGTGGGCGGCTATAGGTCGGCGTGGCCGGAGGCGCGGGGCGTGACTTGCGTAGGCGCGGCAGGCAGCAGATGCAGCAGCGGCTAGCAGCAACTCAGTAGCAGAAGCACAGAAGCAGCAGCTGGCGGGAGGCAGCGAGCGACGAGCGGGAGGCTTCGGGGCGAGCGGGAGCGGCCGGCACAGGCGGGGCGAGCGGGCGCGGCCGGCACAGGCGGGGCGCGCGCGGAGGGGCGAGCTCTAGGCTGCGGTAGGGTGAGGCAGCGGGGCGAAGGCGCGGCCGGGCGGAGGCTGCGGCGCGGGCGGCAGCAAGGCGCGATCCGGGCACGAGCGGCGCGCACGAAGGCATCGCCAGGGCGCACGGGGCCGCGGGGCAATAGCAGCGGTGGCAGCAGCAGTAGCAGGCGGGCGGTAGTAACAACAAACAGCACAGCAGCAACAGAAGGTAGCAGCAGCGTGAGAGCAGCAGAGCAGATGCGGACATAGAGCAGTGGCAGCAAGCACGCGTATACGCGTACGCGGGAGCTCGGATGAGCTCGGGGACGGCGGCTACGGCAACGAATCGAGGGGGAAAGCAGGTGGGAATGGGGAAGGAGCTCACCACGAAGCTTGTAGACGTGGTTTGGGAGCGCGGGGTTGCCGGAATGCGACAAACCCATCGACGAAAGGCGACGGCCGTGGCGGGGAAATGGCTCGATGTCGAGCATACGACACGGCCCAGCTTGAATCAACAGTTGTAAGCAAAGGAGACACTGATGGCGGAGCTCCTAGACATCTTGGCACGACGAGGGAAGGCCGGTGGCCGCGTGTTCCATGGTGGTGCGTCGACGATGTGCTCGGGCACGAGTTCAGATCGAGAGAGAGAGAGGCGATGGGGAGGTACGAAGCGATTAGGGTTCGTCAACGGGGTCGGGAGGACTCTTATGCATCTCCAAGACGATCAGATGATTGACACGAGGGGCATCGGCGCGTGGACGGGCGAGCGTGTGCTGCGCCAGGGCGTTGTCTGTCTCTGTCGAGAGGGAAGGGAAAGGCCAATGTGGGCTGGGCCATAGTGCACTGTGGGCACTTAAGCCCATATGGACAGTAACCGCTAGCCCTTTTATTTTATTCATTCTGTCAATTGAATCAGCTTATGTTTCTTAGGCCTGGTTATTTGCCATGAGTTACTCGATCTCACAGCAGGAGTTTGCCACTCTGATTACCACTCTGTGGCCTATTTGGTATGCAAGGCGAAAAGTTATTCACGAAGGAATTCCGCAGACACCGTTTGCAGCACATGCATTCATAAACAGATTTATACCTGATCTTGAGTACCTTGCTTCTCCACCTCCTGCAGCTCGAGTAGCAACCCCGCCACAACCAACCGGCTGGATACCTCCCCCAGAGGGCCATGTAAAGATCAATTTCGATGTCACAGTATCAAGGTCGGGTCGCTATGGCGCGGTTGGGGCAATCTGCCGGGATGAATCAGGCATCTTCCAAGGAGCGTCAGTTTTCGTGTTTGGAAACATCAGAGATCCGGAAGTACTTGAAGTTTTGGGCATCAGAGAAGCCTTAGCTTTAGCTAATGATCTATACTTTCAAAGGGTGTCGATTGCTTCTGATTGCAAAGCTGTGGTGGAGGCGATAGGGAAAGGTTCCTCATCTGAATATGGGGCAATGGTGCTGGAGATTAATCAGTCGTCTGGAGATTTCATTTCTTGTATTTTCTCTCCTGAGTTTAGAACCTCGAATGTTGAGGCCCACAATCTTGCAAAGCATGCTTTAACTCTAGGGACCGGTCGTCATGTTTGGTTAGGCCACCATGGAGATCGTTGTCTTTTCCCTGTAAACATTGTGACGAGTTAATAAAAAGCTTTGCGAGTTTGCCTAAAAAAAGCTGATGTTTCTAATTAATTTAGCTACTAAAAGAATTTTGGTAAGTGTGAGACTTTGCACATAAATCAAGCACATTATTGCTAGGTGTCACAAAAAGTTTGGGGCCATTTGGAGTTGTCTAACCATTTTTAGAAATGGAAAAGGCCAATTTAGTTGCTGCTGGACAAATACTTAGGGATTATTTGCAAAATTGTGAACTCTTTTGTTTGCATTTATGAAAATCTAAATATTTGACTTGCATTTCAAATGGGATTTGAATTTGATTTTTGGGCAAGTGACAATTAGCAAGGTAATCATAATGACATGGCAACCATTAGGAAAAGATTACTGTAGCATGATTCTCGGGGTGTACACATGGCAAATTCTTATATTTGCACATGGCAATTTTTTATATTTGCACATGGCAAACTCATAGCACTTTGCTTTCAAATCATCCATGGCAATATGTATAAATGTTCTAACACGTAAACTATATTAGAGGTGGCCACACAAACTTAGCACTATGGCAATATTCCAAACATGCAAAATAATTTAATTATACCATGGACAATTTAGTAATTAGACAATGGCGAAATACATGTGGAATGTTCACATGACAATATTTAAAACTTGTCAAATGGCAATTTTAATTTTTTTCCCTGTAATGATCACATGTCAAGTTTTTTTCTACCCATGGCAAACTTAGAAATATTTTTCTAAATCCACATGGCAAATTCCCAACATTTTTTTAATTATAAATATGGCAAATTTAGCCAATTTTTTTCCAACACTCCCATGACAATCTTTATGCTTTTTTTCCCTTAACCATGGCAAATCTAGTTTGTTGATCATGAAAAAAATTAGTTTATTGAGCATGAGAAATTACTTTATTGATCATGGCAAATTTAATTTTCAAATCATGGCAAATTTAGTTTACATGAATTTCGCCGTGGCAAGTTTTGATATGAATCTGCCATGACAAGTTTTGATATGAAAGTGCATGCAAATTTTCTTGCAAAAACTTGTTTTTCAACTTATTTTGTTGTTGTTTCCACAGACGACAAAATCATCATACAAAACATGGCAATTCTTGATACGAATCTGCCATGGCAAGTTTTGGTACGAATCTGCCATGGCAATTTTCTTATTCATACTTGATTTTCAACTTTTTGTGTTTCTTTTCACACATGGCAAATTCATGATGCAAAACATGGCAATTCTTGATATGAATCTTCCATGGCAATTTTTTATATGAATCTACCATGGCAATTGTTTTCATACTTGATTCTCAATGTTTTGTGTTTTTTTCACACACGACAATTTTAATTAAACTTTCATGGCAATTTAATTAAAATGTCATGGCAATTTTATCTTTTATTGTCCTGGCAAATTTTTCTTAAGTATAGATGGGTAAATATAATTTGTGTAATGTTCATTTTTATTCATTCTATTCTATTCTTTTTGCCACGACATTTTCTGAACATAATATTGTTGCCATGGCAATTTTGGAAAAGTTTGTAACAACACAACATCAACCGATGATTTTTTTGCCATGCAAATTTGTGATCCACTTTGGTTTTTTCTGCCATAATATTGTTGCCATGATTTGGATAGGTTTTTGTGCTAACTTGATCAACCATTTTTGTTTGTACAACTTTCATGGACACACATAATATATTTTTGTTGACATGGTGTTTCTGAAGTTCGCCATGGCAAAACTGGGGCTGGACACATATACATTGTGGTTTTCAAAATTTCCATGGCAGTTTTTGGTGCTGGATACACATGAAAAATCGCCATGTCATTTTTCCGCACATATTTTTTGCCATGACAATATTGAATTTTTTGTCATGGCAGATTTGCCATGCTTTCATTAGGGAATCAAATATGTTTTATAAACCTTGCCATTTAAAAAAAGGGCAAATTATAAATAGTTTGGTCAAACTCAAATGACAATTTTGGAATTTTCATTTTGTATTCTGCTAAGCTGATGACATTTTTTCGTAGCTGAGCAAAAACTGGCTTTTATTTATCACAAAAAAACAAGATCTAGGCTTTTTCATTTAATTCATTATTTACAGGCTTTTTGTTCCTTTTTTTTATTTTTGCAGGGAAAAGGCCTGGCGTCCTGGAGGCGTTTGGGCTGTGCGTCCACACTGCCGAACGAAAACGTTCGGGCGGATCGATCCTTCATACCGAACGAATCGTTTGGTCGAGGGGTTCCCGGCCCTGACTTCCTTCCAGTTTTCTTTACCCATCTACAGTATATACTATCATCAGCCCTACAAAATTAAAAGCTAACCTATTTGCTGACAGTTCGAGGCCAATCAAGCTCAAAGATGGACCTCGGACTGAACCAAACAGGCACTACGGGGCACGTGGCGAGCTCATGCGTACCGTACCATCGACTAGGCAGTCATCATCACCAGATGAAGATTGATCGACTGGGTGCAAAAGGCACAGAGATTATTATTCTATTTCATTTCACTCTTTTGAATGGCCAAACCATTATTACAGGCGCAATATCAGAGGTAATAACTTTCAGAATGTCAAGCCGTTTGCAGCTTTTTCATCTTCAGATGTACGTGCTGTCCGGCAAAACTGCAGTAGCGAGCAGATACAGTATGCCAATGGTAGCAAGATAAACAAACCCTGACAACAGGATGGCAAGCAATTTCCATGCTCTGCTTGTTCCAAGGCCCGCGGACTCCAAGCACAAGTAGCGACAGAGACATAGCAGGCGACCACCCATCTGTTTCTTCGAGGGCGAATGGCGTGCATCCAGTTTTTGTTTTTGATCTTGCATTCCAACACTACGACCTTGACAGAACACCTTTTGAGCTGCGATTGGTTAGAGCAAGACACACTCAGGGATGACGATGCATGAAAAATCATTACAGATTAAACATTGTTATTAAGGTGCATTACATTCGGGCTCCGTTCTACTGTATCATCTAATATATTGGGCACCGACAAGCAACAGCAGGTCGGTGTTTCTTTTCTCTTTTTCTTTTTCCAGAATTTTGTGGGAGGCAACAGTTTCTGAAAAATCTATTAAATGGCTACCATTCACTGTACAGATTGCCCTGAACAATATTTGCAGTGAGTGAGGACACAAACCTGGGGATAGTACCCTGGCGGCGTAAGTCATATTCCGTTGCTTGTCGAAGCGCCCTGGCAAATGCTTTGAAAGTTGCCTCAATAATATGGTGTGAGTTGTTCCCCGCAAGCTTGTAAAGGAAAAAAAAAGAGTGAGTTCAGGGTTATGTAGGTTATTCACTTAACAGGGGTGAAAACAGTTATACTGACTCATATGTCATTGACCCAAAGGTTAGGAAGATGATTTCTTTGTAACTGAAGCAACATATACCTGACGGATGTGAAGCGTCATGCCAGATGTATTCACAAGGGACTGGAAGAAATGCTCAACTAGCTGTCATAAAAATAATTAAATAATTGTTTGCTAAGTTGATAGTAGCGACATACAGTGTAAAAAGATCTCATCACCCTAACTCAAAATACGACCAACAGATATTGCAAAGATCTGTCAGAAATACCGTCTGGGAGGAGGAACAATCGAATTTAACAAAACTGAAAGCAGAAATGTAATCTAAAGTAAACTTGAACTGAATAAGTCATATTTTGGCAATGAAGATAATTATAAGCCTGACATAAGTAGAAGACAATTGAAAATAGCTGTCAAAGTTTTACAAATTACCTGTGTATCATATGTGCCAACTCTCTCGGTAGGAATGCTTAAGCCGCAGCTCAAATGAGGTCGACCAGATAGATCCTGGATACAGGAGGAAAAAGAATGAGTGGCAGACATCTAAGCCCAACAAGGCACAGTTTAACTGTTCAGTAGATATTTGCATACAAACCATGACAAAAATGTCTGTTGAACAAAAATTAGGTAACCCAAAATTAAGATATGATAGAGTAAAACAATTGCAACTTTCTTGCTATCATTCAAGTCTTCGGGAGAATATCATACGGAAACCAATATTCAATGAAAACTTTGTGGAAACCATATTTTAGGCCCCGTTCGGTTCACGGGTGCACTGCAGGAATTTTGCAGGTTTAGATCCCTCTGGTTTTATTTCCAACGCCGTTCTTTTCAAAGGAATCAGAGCGCTCATCCCGTAGGAAAGGTCTCCTATCCTGTACTTTTTACAGGAAACAAAACATCCACTCGAAGCAAAGGAACAACACTGGAAAAGCCGGCTCGCTCAGTTGTCTCGCTATGGGCCAAACACCCCACTTCTTTTATTCCTAGGTTTTAAGATCCCTGTAGGTTTCCAGTGCACAAGCCAACTCAATTCCTGTACTTTTTTTAATTCCTCTGTTTTCTTTACCTACAGTCCGAACAGGCCCTTAAAGTTTTAAAAAACTCTGGAAAAAATACAGGATGCTAAGATGGTGATGTTCTATTGCCACGCAAAATTTCAAGTTGAAACACATTACGAGATGTGAGCTATGAAAAAGACAAATTCAGCCCTAAATAGTGACATTACTGTTCGGCCCAATTCAACGCTGATTTTGTCTTTTTCATAGCTCACATCTCGTAATGTGATTCAACTTAAAATTTTGTGTGGCAATAAAACATCATCCTCTTAACATCCCGTATTTTTTTTCAGATTTTTTTGAAACTTCAAAACATCTTCTCGTGGTTTTCACCGGTTTCCACCGAATGTTGGTTTCCGTATGATATTCTCCCCAAGTCTTCAACTTATGTTAGATGGACGAGTCAGAAAACTATGACAAAAACAAAGTAAAAGGACTAGCATTCTTGATAATAGTCCTCAAAAGTCAAAATCTGCATACATAACAGTCTACCATAGCATGAGATGCTCATGAAATAACAGAACAAAATTATTTTAACGCTTGGTCGTTATCCAAGTTAAGAACCAGACAAATGGAAGTCGTAATTCAGTTATGTGTTAGCAAAGGGTAAGAGGTTCATAAGCTCATAAATGCCAACATAGACATGCACCCTCCTGAATGGAGGTTCCATGCATAGTATCTAAATGCAGAAGATGGTCCTGCATACCAGTATAACCTCAACTGCTGCCTCATCAAGTGGTGCTGTAAAATGCCCAAACCGGTTAATTCCTTTTCGGTCACCAAGTGCTTGAAGTAACGCCTAAAAGAAAATTCCAAAATAAGTCACCACGGTAAATTTCTGCCTGTAAGATAGCAGAACATTAAACTTAGGATAGTTCAGAATCAGGTAAAGAACAGAAATATAGCGTGCAAATTTAGCAGTAAGGTCAAAATGGATATCCCAACTTCTGGTTAAAAAAATCCATATAACTGTTTCTATAAGTACTAACGCCAAGTTAGAAAATAATAGTAGAAAAGCAAAAAGAAAAATCACCGTTCCAATTGCTAAAGCAATATCCTCATTTGAGTGATGATCATCAATGTGTGTGTCCCCCGTCGCCTTCACGTATACATCAAACAGTCCATGAGATGCCAGTTGCTGTAAGTTGCAGACTGAAAGTTAATGCCTAGCTTTGACCAGAAGAAAAAACACTCACACGGCATTAAAACCTTCCACTGTCAAGCAGAAGATATACACAGAACACAATACTGGACCATTCAGAGTGCATCAATCTGAAAACAGAAATACTTCTCAATAATAATTTTCTACTTGTGTTGGTTTTTGCTACGCTAGCACTTTACTGCAGTTGCGTTTCACGTATTGATTTCAGATGTAAGGGCTTGTCATCCACAGTGGCCATTGCTGTCAGTTTGTCACTGATGTGGAGTAACCAAAGCCTTACATTTCACACATTCAAACATTAGTTAATAAGAAGAGTAGTAGTAACAATCTTTGCATGGAACACATCACCCTTGGGAAGGAAAATTCAAATAGGAATTCCCAACCCAATTGCTCAACACCACCTGTAACAAGTGCAACTCGAAAGGCAGCAGACTTTTCTACAGCAGGATCCCTTCAGGCTTAGTTGTGCATACATCACTTTCTCCCAATAATAACAGGATTGCACTAATTATGCTCTTAAACATCTAAAGTTAGCATGCCCTCCATATAGGCTTTTACCAACACAAATTCAGAACACTACTTGCCATTTTTGTCTGTTTATATCCATTTCATGGGTTCGAGTTAAGATTTTGTTCCTTTTTATCTTCTTCACGCAGATGCAATAGAAATCACATTCTTGCTTCCAAAAAAACCCTAGGTGGGAAAAAAATGGCTACGCTTTTCTTTGGAAAAAATGGCACAGGGATGTCTAAAAAAATCCTCAATCCACAAATACTGACATGAGGAGTAAACCATAATCACATCAAGCATGTGATCCAGGAACAGCATCCCTGTGCCATTGCTGTCAGTTTGTCACTGATGTGGAATAACAAAAGCCTTACATTTCACACATACAAACATTAGTTAATAAGAAGGGAGTAACAATCTTCGCATGGATCACATCACCCTAGGGAAAGAAAAATCAAATAAAAATTCCTATCCTAATTGCTCAGAGCCACCTGGAACACGTGGAACTCACAAGGAAGCAGACTTTTCTACAGCAAGGACCCCTTCAGGCTTAGTTGTGTATACATCACTTTCTCCCAATAATAACTGGATTGTACTAATCATGCTCTTAAACATCTAAAGTTAGCATGCCCTGCATAAAGGCTTTGCTCAACACAAATTCAGAAGACTAGTCATTTTTATGTGCTTACCCATTTGGTGGGTTCGAGTTAAGGTATTGTTCCGTTTCGCATTTGTTTGCACAGAAAGGGTACTTGTCTTCTTTTCACGCAGATGCAATAGATATATATCATATTCTTGCTTAAAAAAACCTAGGTAATTTTTTTTTAGCAAACCCCTCTTTGGAAAAATGGAAGATGTATTATCTACGAAAAATCCTGAATCCACAACTACTGACAGGAGGAGTAAACCACACTCACATCAAGCATGTGATCCAAGAAGGGTATCCCTGTGCTGGAGTTTGCAACACCAGTGCCGTCCAGGTTGATCTTGACATGCACATTTGTTTCCTTGGTTACCCTCTTCACCTCCCCCAACCTAGACGACACTGAAAACAATGAACAGAATAAGAGATAAGCTAGTACAGAAGCTGAACAACGGTGACTTGGATGATCATAACATAGGAACAAATCACATGCACGAAGCAGCATAGCAAACAGCGCAGAAATCAAACCACCTGTGGACTCCTCAGGCGCCATCGGAGAGCCGTTCCCGCCGACGCCAGTGGCAGCCATGACGGACGACCTCAGGCGAAGCGACGACCCGTACGGCCGGGCGGGGAAGGCGACCCCTGCCCCGGACCCGACGGGGGGTTTGGGGAACGAAGAGGCCCGCGCGGAGTGTAGTCGGGAGAGCGAGGGGAAGAGGAACGGCGCGGTGGTCATCAGCGACTGCTCGCGGCCGGTGTGGGGTTGGGTTCGAGCTAGCGACTGGGAAATTCGGCCAAGGCTGCACCGGAACTGGAGCTCGGATCGAGCACGCTCGGCAACAGCGCGGCGGGGGTGGGGGGTCGGCGTAGGGTCAGCGGCGGCGGAGTGAGGAGGGGCAGGGGTAGGGGGTCGTCAGCGGCAGCGCCTCCGGTGCGGGAGGAAAGGTCGCCAGAGACTTGAGTTGGGCCGGACGAACTTGGGCCGTGTTGGGTCACGGTGTCCCTCTGAGCGGAGATTTGGAACTTGGGCCGTGTTGGGTCACGCTGTCCTGGACAAATGGACCAGTTGGGGATAGACATTACCTCCAAAAAAAAGTTGGGGATAGACATTTTCTCTCTTTTTATTCTCAAAAGTAAAATAAAATTCTCTCTCTCTCTCTCTTTTGGAAATAAATTATCTATTTTTTTAGGGATGACAATAGGTTAAGTTATACTCTCTCCATTTCAAAATACGCGTCTCAACTTTTATATAACTTTGTATTAAATTTAGTACAAAGTTTAAACATTTATTTTGAGATGGGTGAAGTATAAAATTGAAAAGTTTTTGTTGCTCAACTAACAGATTATAGCAATTTTCTGTGTGCAATGTGTCGCTTTCTCACCCTCAATGTGGATTGAGGAGTCACCGGCATCAATTGTAAGTTGGATGGTGGATAATGTAACCTTTTTTATTTAATTTAATAAAGCTCCTAAAGTTTTTCAAAAAAAATTGTGTCGCTTTCTATGTGAATTTTGAGTTTGCTAACCACATGTCACAGGTGGTAATTGTGTTGCTTTCTAATAAAAATGCCACCGTTTCTGAGTATATGTGTTGATTAAAAATAGAAACCCAAGTAATTGCGATGGCGACGGGTGCAAGTAATGCGAACCTGCAGGATAACCAATGATGCGTACGCGTATTCACCCGGGAACAGCTACGTGCAACCGTATCTACGTCCATGATTACATTCAGCAAATACACTCACTGCTCCTCCAGGCTACAGCTTCTGCTGTCCTTTCCTTTCTTTCAATTCAATTGCGCCATTGAAGAAAGAATAAGAAGAAGATCGGTCGGTCGACAGTGACGGCCATTGATGAAGGCTAGCGCGCATTCATTGCGAGCAGTTGCACCCAGCAAGAAGACACACACAGCCACACAGGCAGCAGCAGATAGACCAACAACGGACGGATGGATCCAGTCGCAATGGACAAATGGATAGACGTGCATGCCTTTTGTTCGACGCTCCAATCCTTCAACCGCGAGCGGGGTGGGACGAGGACGTCCGTCCGCTCATCACTGACTTGAATCCACTCCCACGTCTGGCGCATAAATGTCAACAGGGAGCCAACCGCTGCATTGATTGGCGGCGAACCATTGATGGGCGAGCCGTTGTAAAAAAGACTAAAAGTGTATTTTATACGTATTGACAGAAAAGCTGACCGGTTGGGCCCGCCCGTCAGGCGCCATGCTGGCCAGTGCGCGCGTGCCCACGCGCTGACTGGGCGCTGACTGGGACGAGGCCGGCTCGCTTGCACCGTTTAAGTCGCGGCTGTGCGACCGAGCCAGATGCTGACCCTGACCCCGCTCGCCTTCTTCTTCCTTTCTTCCTGCTCCCTGCGTCGCCGTCGCCTGCGCCCGCCACCGCTGGCCGCCACACCACGCCGCCGCAGCCATGGTTCTGGAGGACGAGAGCAGCGATGACAACTCAAGCCTCCCCTACATGTACTCCGAAACCTCCACCGATGGGCTGAACCAGGTTAGTTACTCCATTGGAGCTAGGGTTAGGGTTAGGTTTAGGAATTTTTGGGATTTTTGTGTGTAGGTGCTCTTTGTTCTGAGGATTTCGTTTGATTTGTTGTGTCCTCTTGTTGTGCTTTAATTGTACAGGTGCCTTTCTCACTTGAGGACCCGGATTACAAGGGCCTTGAGCTAGATCTGATGGTGTTCTGCGAGAAGCATGGGAAGCCATCAGAGAGGCTTGTTGCGTTTGAAGGAACAATGATTGGGAGAAGGTTCTTAGCATGTGCTGAGCCGGTATGTTTCTTGCCTTGGTGATTAAGCATTGGATGTGTTCATTGAAAGTGGCAGAGTATTGTTTGCCACCTGTGATTCAGTTATGTGCATGCTAAATTTCTGCTAAAATATATGCTCATTGTGGTGGTCATATGTGCCCTACTGTAGTGCTCATTGTACTAAAATATATGCTCTGTTAGTCATATATGCCCTACTGTAGTGCTCATTGTGGGAATGCTCATTATTAATTTCAGTGGCAAACAATACTAAGTTGTGTGCATTTCTGCTAAACAGTGGACTGCATTTCTGCAGGCTAGTAACTATTGCTACTGCTGACAGTTGCTTACTGCTTACTGCTGACAGTAGGTAGTCTCATTAGCTAGCTTGTTGCTGCAGGCTAGTGTAGTGCATTTAGCTGGGCAAAGTAGTTCACATTGTATTGCTTATTACTGTTGACAGTAGGTAGTCTCAATGGTAGGAGTAATGGTAGTGCACATTTAGGATTCCATTATATTAATGGTCACTTCTTAGCAACTGTTGTTGGTTAGCACATGGCTGCTTAGCAACTGGTAAGTTGAATGGAGTGTTACTCTGGTGCCTGGTAAATATATTGATCATCATTAGGTACATTGTGTTCTTGTTGCTTAGCAAATGGCTGTGCAAATCAGTTAATGTCAGTGCCAACATTAGGTACTGCCAACAACTAACTATTGCTTAGTAGTCTTAGTAGTTGTATTGTACTAAATTTTGCCCATTGTTAGGTACTGCCCAATGTTAATCTACACATTGTAGGATTACATTAATTTATTTTTCAATGTGTTCTTGTTGCTTAGTAGTTGTATTGTACTAAATGTTGGCATTTAATTTTTTCCAGGAAGGTCAGAATTGTGGGTTTGTTCAGTGGGTTGATGAGCAGTGGCCCCCAACAATGGAGAATGCATTGTTGAAGCTTTGGTCAATGGTTGAAGAGAGCAAGTGTGCTAGGGTGAATGATAATCTTGAAAGTTCTTTAACTATTCACTATTTGACAGAACAAAAGAACAAGCTGGATGTAGACTATGACAAGTTGGTGAAAGATGTGCATCAACTTGTGGATATCCAGGCTGATAGGGTTGTGGATTTCAGTTATCTGCAGTCCAACCTCACATATCAGCAGGAATGCAGAGCTGAGTTGATTGCTGGTATGAAGGAAGAAATGGCAAAGAAAGATGCAGCTGCAGAGAAGGTTCAACAGAAGTATGGAATCCTGTGCAACCTGACAAGTGCTCAAGCAACTGTCATCCAAAACCTGAAGTTGAAGAATATGAAAGAGAAGGAATTGCTGAGTGAGGCTAGGATGAATTTGGAGTTGAAGAATGCAAAGTTCTCACAGTTTGAGGAGAAGCTCACCCAAGAGAAGCTAGAGTTGAAGTTCCAGGTTGCTGATCTGCTGAAGCTCAAGGAAAACTATAATGAAGAGAAGCAGATGCAAGAGTTTAAGATTACTGAGCTCATGAAGGCACAGGAGAAGCTGAAGGAGAAGATCAAGGGGATCCAGGCCATCTTGCAGAACTAAACAAGATGAATTTAGATTAGTGGGCATTGCAGACCTTTTGGGAAGGATGGCTGTGCAATGACCTACTAACTTAGAATTATGGTTGTGTAATGTATTGTTCTAGTACTAATTGTGAACTTTGGCTGTTTATGTACCTAGTAGTTATGCTATCCATTTTTTGTGAGAAAAGGATGGATTGTGCATTTGAACTCCACTATGTAATGTGAACAATGGTTGTGTATTCCTATCATGTGTTGAACTCCAGTTAGTATCGTTTGCTTTCAATGTTAGACTGAAAATAATGACATAGTGATGCTTATGTTAGACTGAAACATACTGATGCTTATGTTATACTGATGGTTAAATGCTTAAACCCTAGTTGATGGCTTTAGGTGGTTTCGTCGACCCCGAGCCACCCTAGACCCTACTTGATGGCTTTAGGTGGTTCCGTCGACCCCGAACCACCCTAGACCCTAGTTGATGGCTTTAGGTGGTTTCGTCGACCCCCAGCCACCCTAGACCCTAGTTGATGGCTTTAGGTGGTTCCGTCGACCCCGAACCACCCTAGACCCTAGTTGATGGCTTTAGGTGG
>NC_041383.1:693407195-693414825 GCF_002162155.2 Triticum dicoccoides | reverse complement strand
CCTAGTTGATGGCGTTAGGTTGTTTCGTCGACCCCGAACCACCCTAGACCCTAGTTGATGGCTTTAGGTGGTTCCGTCGACCCCGAACCACCCTAGACCCTAGTTGATGGCTTTAGGTGGTTCCGTCGACCCCGAACCACCCTAGACCCTAGTTGATGGCTTTAGGTGGTTTCATCGACCCCGAGCCACCAAAACCCAAAATGATGGCTTTAGGTGGTTCCGTCGACCCCGAACCATCAAAACCCAAAATGATGGCTTTAGGACCATTTTGAGCATAGACAACATATCAATCATAAAAAGAACCATTTTTAGCATAGACAACATATCAATCATAAAAAGAACCATTTTTAGCATAGACAACATATCAATCATAAAAAGAACCATCCAAGTTTGCATAATATAATGAGTACTCATCAATAACTCCAGCATATCAATAACTCCAGCATGTCAATAACTCCAGCAACATATCACATGAAGATAGTCCATTCCAGGCATTCACTCATAAGTTGCATCCACATCAACAAAAGCCATATATGGCATTGATTCTTAAAGTACACCACCAAAGCAAAGATGACATTGTATCATAGGATGCAAGAAGACACACATGAAGTATCTAGTTACCACTTGCATAGAAGTACCTCCCCCATCCACTATGTCTACCAGCAGCACCTCTCCCAGCAGTAGATGTGGAGGGAGCAGTAGATGTGGAGGGACCAGATTGTCTTGGGGCAGAGAATGAACCTCTCCCTCTCCCAGCACCTCTTGTAGCACCTGGTGCAGCACCTCTCCCAGCACCTCTTCCAGCAGATGCAACTACTGCAGCACCTCTCCCAGCACCTGCAGCTGCAGCACCTCTCCCGGCTCCTCTCCCAGCTCCTGCAGCTGCAGCACCTCTCCCAGCTCCTGCAGCTGCAGCACCTCTCCCAACTCCTGCAGCTGCAGCACCTCTCCCAGCTCCTCTCCCAGCTCCTGCAGCTGCAGCACCTCTCCCAGCTCCTCTCCCAGCACCTCCTGTTCCAGCTGTTGGTGTTGTTGTAGGAGCTGCATGAGAGGTTCTTGCTACTGGTGTAGTAGCAGCACCACCACCATTGGAATTCCTTGCAAGAGGCTTGCATAAACAAGAAGGAAAATGAGTTAGTACTTAAAAAAATGGAATGTACAAGAAGGAAAACCACTTATAAGAGGATTACCACATGTTTGTTCTTCCTCAAAGCCAGCTCATGCTTCAACTGCTTGAGGCAGCTTGTGTACCTATGTCCTTGCAGTCCACAATTGCCACATGTTATAGTCCCCATTCTTGATGTGTCCTTAGGCTTTGGAACTTCAAATTTCCCCTTGATCCTCTTCTCTTTCTTTCTTTCTTCCTCTCTTCACTTTAAATGCAGGTGGGTCAATGTCTGGACCAGGGGTCTTTGTCCAGTCATGCTCACCAGGAACTGGATAGATCATTGGTTCATAAGCTGCCACATAAAATTCTTTCTTGAAGAACTTGCTGACATAATCCTCTGGTTTTATTTTGCCCTTGTTTATTGCTGAGATGGCATGGTTACATGGGATGCCAGTGAGGTCCCATTTTCTGCACCCACATGTGTGCAGTTGCAAGTTAACAATATGGGTTTGCTGCCCACTTGTAACCTGCCACAAGTTCACACCAGCTTGAATTGGCTTGCAATATTTGGCCCTCTCCTTCTCAACCTCTAGCTTCTCACTATAATGGGGTGTTATGTCCCATCTAGCTGTCTTTCCACTCTCCCTATTCCTATGCCACCTCATCATCTGCTTATCCTTTATTCCATCACACATTGTCCTAATTGGTTTCTTCCTAACATCTAGGACATACTTGTTGAACACCTTAGGCAAATTGTTAACTACAAGGTCAGTCTTGCAGTTTGTGTCAAATGCATGCCTTGCCCATGTTTTCTTGGGTATTTGACAAAGCCACTCCCAAGCTTCCTGACATTCAGCTCTAAGGTCATTCATTGCAATGTTAAATTTGTGTTCATTATATGCATAGGCAGCATTATCCATACACTTCTTCAGATCTTCCCCCCTAAACCCAGCATTTTGGAAGTTTGCATAGATATGCCTAAGGCAGAACCTTTGGTTGCACTTAGGAAAGACATCATTCACTGCATTTAGTAGGCCCTGGGACACACAATTAAACTAGCTAAGCTACTATCTAGCACAAAACAACCATATAGGAACAAGGACATAAGATGCAAGCACATACCTTTTGTCTATCTGACATTATTGTATATGGACCAAACTGTCCCTCTTCTCCTCCTAGGAAGATTTTAAGTTGGTGTAGAAACCAACACCAGTTAGGTGTGTCCTCTTGCCCAACAATACCAAATGCTAGTGGGTATATATTGTTGTTGCCATCTCTACCAGTGGCAGCAAGTAGTTGAGCACCAGTAGTTAACTTAATGAAGCACCCATCAACACCTGAATGAGCAAGCAAATTCAATATTTAAAACATTCAAATGCATTTCAATATGAAACAATATGTAACTAATGCACAAGGTGAACAAACTAACCAATGAATGGTCTGCACCCCTTGAGAAACCCCTCCCTTGCTCCATTGATGCAATAGAACATAGCATGGAATCTTGGACCCGGATGGGGGATTTTTTCAGTGGGTGTTGGAGTTACAGTAGTGACTACTACTCTACTCCCAGGGTTTGTATCCATCATTGTCTGAGCATAGTCTTTCAACTTAGGGTATTGCTTCTTGTGGTCTCCTAGAACAACATCAATAGCTATGTTCTTTGCTCTATATGCCATTGACTTGGGCCCATCCACACCATACTTCTCCATGCAAGCATCAATCAAAGTCTGAATTCCAGTTGTTAGATCAGATCTGAACAGTGACTCATACTTCTATGCAAGCCACTTGGCGCTTACCCTTGTTGTCTCTGTACTAGTAGGGCAAGTGTGCTTAATTCTCATCTTCTTAATCACAAAAGTAGTTTCACCTTTTATAACTGCTGCCACCATAAAGAAGTTGCAATGTTTTTGGTTGCATTCTACAATTATTCTTTGATCTGAGTTCCTATGATATCTGAAGTTTCTTTCTTGAGTGATGTGTAAGTTCAACAAAGCCTCTCTGAATTGATGTTGATCCAAGAAACACATGTGTAGACATAATTGTTCATGTGGTGCATCCATTTTCTCATTGTACCATTTTCTAGGAGGCCTCTGCTTTGCCCTGCTCTTCCTTTTCTTTGGCAGCACAAATGACAATGGCTCAAAACCATCATCATCAGCCTCCTTCAACAATCCTTTCTCTTCTTCATTAGATGAAGGTTTGAAATCAGGTTCCTCCTCTGGTACTACACTTGAATGTGACCTTGTTGTAGGCCCTCTCCTAACTGGAAGCTTCTGTTTCTCCTTCTTCTTCTCTTCATGTACAATTACAGTTTCTTCATCCTGTGAAACAACTTTGTCATCTTCATCCATTTGAAAAGGTTCCTCAACCTTTGTGTCACCCTCATAATGCACCACTTCTTCCTCCTCAGATTCTTCATCATCTGTTTCTTCCTCTTCCATTTCATCATACTCTTTCTGTTTCTTTCCCTCAGCCATCTCTATGTCATCAGCATCACCCATATAAAAAGGTGGTACTTCACTGTCCTCTTCACCTTCACAATCAGAACCACCACTGCCGTCATATCCCTCTTCTTCTTTTATTTCCAAAACGGCTTTCAGTTTTCCTTTTACATTCTTGCTCTCTTGTGTGCAAACACCAGTACCATGAGCTACACTGCAGCTGCTACTCTGACTTTCAAATGCAACTCCTTCTTCATTAACAGCATAGATGGGTGGCTCACTGAAATCATATAACACAGGCTTTTCATGCACAACAGTGGATAATTCTTGCCTCTCAAATTGGCTGCAAGGAGGTGGACATGCCCTCACTAGCAAATTTAAGACCTTAGACTCCTCAACCTGCTTCTTTACTAATTGCAACTCAGCATTACACTCTACCATCTCCAATCCTTTCTCCCCTAATTTTGGATTCTCAATGTGAAACATCAGATCATATTCACTAAATCCTTGGGTTTCCATTACTGCAATCATATTCAGGTATGTTACATCTGAACTGCAGAGCTTCAACTCAAACATTTTTGAAGCATCAAAATAGAACCTAACATCCAAAATGTCATCATACAAACTGCAAAATGAAATAACAGACAAAAATGGTTAATAAACAATTTTACTTAATAGATAGGCTAACATATAAACAAAGCTTTGTTTAAGTTAACATATATACAAGTTAACATATAAACATAGCTTTGTTTAAGTTAACATATAAACTAAACAATTACTACAAAATCAAACAGTGTAAACAATTATTACAGAGTGGGTACTTAACTGACAGCAAACTGATGGTTTGTATTTTCAGATAAGTAGTTAACAGAATTGTCCACTAATGGTGTTCTGCTCTAGTTAGGAATCATTTAATCCACTATGCTTCTCTGCTCTACTTAGGACTAGCAATTAGAGTGCTTAACATGCAGGCAGTAAACCAGGCAGTAAACCCTAACCCTAATCCCCAATTTGAGTTTGCAAGAATGGAACAGTGGAACACTTACAGAACACCACCGAAGCCATGAGTCCAGTGATGGGCGGTGCTAGGGTTGGCCACCCAAATTCGAGCCATCTTCAGCCTCTGCTTCATCGACAATGCCGGCTCTGCAAAATCTTCGTCCGCGCTACTGTACTCAGAGCTGGAGTAGCCGCCACTGCCATCGAGGCCTAAGCGGGGGAGGTCGTCGCCGCTCGCATCGCCCCGGCCATCGCTGCCTGCCGGAGTAGCCGAGGCCATCGTCGCCTAGGGCACCGCAGCCACGGGGGAGAGGAGGGCGCGAAGGAGGAGCAGCCGCGGGGGAGGTGACAACGCCTAAGAGGTTCGATCCATGGCTACAGTGGCGTGGTGTGGCGGGCGGCGGGGCTGGCAGGCGGCGGGGCGAGCGGGGAGGCAGCCGCCGGCGAGGGTGCGAGGAGAAGGAAGCGGGGGCGGGGTCGGGGTCTGGCTCGGTCGCACCAGCGAGACCTAAACGGTGCGAGCCGGCCTCGTCCCAGTCAGCGTGCGGGCACGCGCGCACCGGCCAGCGTGGCGCCTGACGGGCGGGCCCAACCGGTCAGCTTTTCTGTCAATACGTATAAAACACACTTTTAGTCTTTTTTGCAACGGCTCGCCCCAATCTTGGTACTGACACGTAAAAATTACCAATCTTGGTACCAATCTGCTTCCAATGCCCCAATTGTGGTACTTCTATGCAATTAACTCTCTTTTTCCCGTGCACGACCTGCTCCTCTCTTCTCTTCTTGACCCTCTCATTAGGCCCTTCCCAGTGCGCCACCGTGGATAGATGATAATCATGCCATATAAGTGAAAAAAATGACATGACACAACATTTAAGAAGGGGAGAGAGTACTTTGATGACCCCATAACCAAGCACGATAACATAGGCAAACCACTTAAATGAAACAATTTGGCCAATGCATAGAAGATTTTAGGTGCTAACTTATTAAATAAAGTGTGTTTAGCAACAACAAGTTAAACACCTATGCATTGGGGAGTTGAGTTGCTAAAATATTTAATGCATTTAAAACCTCATCTAAGCATCTTTGCATTGGAAGAGGTCTTATCCATCCCTGCACAGGGCAGGCTTTGTCAATTTGCGGCGAGATATTACACAGCCACACAGGTATGCATGCATGCATGGAGAGCGTTTTCAGTCCGCAGATCGGCGGTTGGCCGAACGCACAAGTTATGAGAAAGAATTGTGCCTGTGGTGATTGTCTGCAGACAATTCTCTTGTCGGGCCATTACTTTCTTGTGCTTAACCACCGCAGGCAAGTCAAATTGTGTGCAACCACTGTCGCATACGGATACAGAGATGCGATGCGGCCATGGGGGTGAACGAAACCGTGGAACCATTAGTGCTCACTTTGCTCTTGGTCTGAGTTTATCATCATCGGTGCCAATTGCTCTGCCTTTGCAAATATGGTGCAGCAACTATACAGTAGCTTTTGTGCTCACCTTAATTTGGTACAGTGTGGAGGGTGGGCTAGTTATGTACTCCTACGTGCCGCCGTCGATCTCAGACTTTATAGACTGGCTGACCCTTGAATGGATGCATGGATGAATGAATGAGAGGACAAGTTGTTGGGTGCAGAGAAGAAGAAAGTCCAGGCGCTGTACGCCCTGTTCGTTGATTGCTGCCTTAACTCTCCCGACTCCCGAGAAAATAATGGTCCATATCTGTATGTGCATGCATGGGTGTTCTTGGTGTTCTCCACTCTGACATTTCAAGTTGGGTTGAGCATGGGAGGCCGCTCGTGCAATTTGCGTGTCCCTTTATTATTCAACTGGTTTGGAGTGGAAGAGTCGGTCAGACTATCATCATCATGCATGGCGTATTTTGTTTTCCTACTCACCCTGCCATTGACCAATGACCATGGCTAACATAAGAGTCAGTAGTGATCTCATCAGGCATCATGCACACGGAGATAAAACAAATCCTCTGAGAGCCGCACATGAGGACTGTGTATCGGTATATGATGCTCCAAGTCAGGTTGTTAACCGAATCAGACTTAAGAAATGTGAGCGCCATGCCTGCCCCATTATTCCATTAATATTGACTGTCGACATCATTATGCATCCTAGTACAACTTCTTCTTCTTCTTCTTCTTGCTAGTATATCTGGCCAGTTTGTTGATCAAATCATCGTCCCATACTTGGTATTACTACTATAGTAAGTAGTATAATATGAAGCGCACCATGCCTACCATTCGCTTTGACATTTCGAGCATGATTGGTTCGATGCCAAAAGTTGTCATGTCAATATTTGGCAAATACCAAATGTTGGTTAGAGACCTTACAAAGTAGTACAACAATATGTCTAAATTTGCCATCTTGACAACATATGCCGCTACTTCAATCCACATGATGAAGGGGTGCAAGCTAGGCCAAATACCCAGTCCTCTCACCTAAGCCTAATAACATCTAAAGCCGGAGGTCCCGGCCGAGCCACATACCGGGTCCGGGCACAAACCGGTCCGACGCACTCACATGTATCGTCGCCGCCATCTTTCACTGGTCCATCTTCAGAGCAGATTGAGGTGCCCACCTTGGCAGGTGCCTCCGCCATCGACGCCACCATGACGCCAAACGGCGAACTCCACCTACGTGAGTCCATCTCCAAGCAACGGACGCAGATCCATGCTAGGATAGGGCCGCACCACCGCCGTCCTCAAGAAGGGAACGACGTCGTGAGCGCGTCGTCGCCCAACAAAGTTAGGGCTTTCGCCCGGGAGACCTAGGGGAAGGGGAACTGAGGGGATCAGTCCATACCGACGACTCCAAGGAAGGGAACGACACCCTCAGGCATCGCCATCGACGTGGCCGGCCATGGCCGACCAGTGATTTCGCCCGAATTAGACCCCGCCACCAGCAACGCCTCCTGTATAGAACGGTGATCCAAGGAAGCGCGGCCCGACCAGGCTGGCCCGCACGCCGAACAGGGGGGAGGGGAGGCGCCAGATCGCGCGCACCGGCCACCGGATCCCGCCGCCCGCGTGACAGGGACGCCAGATCCACTGCTAGCCGGTCGTGCCTTGC
>NC_041383.1:693396528-693406645 GCF_002162155.2 Triticum dicoccoides | reverse complement strand
CTTGCCAATGAAGCCGCCGCTCCAGATAGTGGGTTCCCCCGTAGAGGCAGGGCAACCGAGGCCCCGCCGCTACCATCCTTGGCGCCCCGGGTTTTCCCGGCGGCTGTCTCAGGCGACGGCGAGGAAGGGAAGGGGGTGGGGGGGGAGGGTGGGGAGAAGGGGCGGCTAGGGTTGGGAGGGCTGGCGAGTTTTTCTGCGCCCGGGCTTGCCCGGCGGCTGCCTCAGGCGTATGTTGTACGTGTCGGTAGCAGGCGTATGTTATACGCCTATGTAGACCGACGGTCAAACATACGATGCGTACGTGCCCGACCGATCCGGCCCAAGGATTTCATTTCGCGGTAATTCCATGAAAGCGAGACACGGTCAACTATAGGGCTGAACGTGCACCGTGTATTGTGTGGCCCCTTTGAATGGTAGCGCTCGAGCTCGATGGATCGTGTGCTCTTCCAAGCGCACGCTGCACGCACGTATGAGAACTGAGAAGCGGGCTGCATGTATTTTGAAGTTTGCTACTACTCTCTCGGTCCCATAATATATAATTGTTTTTCAAGCTACGATAACTTGTAAAATAATTTTATATTGTGAGACGGAAGGTGTGCATGAGACTCGCCCTCTTCATGTGGACTGTTCGGTCTCCACTCTCCAGCCGGAAAAAGTCCAAAATGAACCCTGAACTCGTAGCCTGTAGCTAAATCGAACCCCCAATTCCTAATCCCGGTAATCAGCACTCTCAACTCTCTGATCCCGGTCCAAAATGAACCCTGACAGCGTTTTGGGTTAAAAACAGTGACGTGGCAGTAGTCAACCGGGATTGTTGACCTGACTTGTGGGCCAGCCACTGATAGTGTTGACTGGTCGTTTTTTGTTTTGAGGATTGGGGGATTTGGGCCACTTTGAGCTAGGTTTAGCGGCGGCAGGGCGACGAGGCACAGAGCACGGCGGCGGCTGGGGCGACGGGGCGCAGAGCATGGCGGCGGCAGAGACGACCGCGGCGTGATGTCGTGGACTTCAGGGGCTTCTTCCGCTCCCGGCTTCCGTCGCGCTACTGGAAGGAGGGACATGGACTCGAGGTCCCCTGTAGCTTACAGGGAGAGCCCAATGGCGTACGAGCCGCCGAAGCTGTGCCACTGCCGTCCGCGGCGGAAGGCACCGAGATGGATCTCGTGGAGCTGCCAAAACCCTGGCAGGAGATACTATGCCTGTGTGGATGCAATGGTGAGGCCCATTTTCTGTGCTCATTTCCTTTTCCGCTGCTCATTCTTGCTCTTAGTTTCTGATTGATTTCTTATCACATTTATGTGGAATAGCAAGGTGGATGTGGCTTCGTGGAATGGCATGAGGATCCTTTGCCAAAGTTTCTGAGTGACTTGATTGGAGATCTGAGAGACGAGGTGTGGAGGCTAAAGGGTCAAGGATCTGTGGCTCAAACCGAAGATCAAATTCCAAATGTGCCTATCTCTGGTCATGAAGCAGCATTAGAGAATCTGGTTGTTTCTCTGCAGGTTCAAGTAAAGGAGAAGAATGCACAACTGGAAGCAATGAAGGGCAAATATATGAATGCGCTGATGGTTTTCATTGTCTTTGTGCTAGGTGTAGTCCTAGGGAAAATGCCAGTGTCAGTTTAGCAATTGATGTCAGTTTCATTTAAGTTGGTGTCAGTTTTATTTCCAAGAAAAAATGCAAGTGCAGCTGGTGTCAGTTTGAACATGTATGCAATGGTTTGTAATGCTATTTGTGATCTGGGAGTGGCTTGTTATGAATGATATTATGATATGTCAGTCAATGAAAAGCTCAGTTTTTAATGGAATTTGTAGTACCTATTTTGTATCAATCCTATGGAAATGAGCAAGTTGACAGTATGATAACTCTGTTGTGAAGATTGCTTCAAATTTGAGTGCAGTGCATTTCATTTGACAGCATTTCTGCTTGCATTTGCATATAAAAACATAGGAGACAATAGTTGAATGCATATGTAGCAAACATTGCTTGAATTTGACTGCATTTCAGTTCACAACATCTTAATTGACAGCATTTGCAACATAGATAGCATTTGCAAACATTTGCAAAATAGATTACAAAAGCTAGGACCATAGCCTTAATATCTCTGCCATTGCAAAAGATTTCTGTTGCAACACAGCCATAACGTTTGCAACAAATGAAAATGAGCAAGATTACACATTGCCACTAGCAGTAAAGTATTTGTAGCTAGGAATAGATGATGCTGGAGCTCTCTTTCTCTTATGGCCAGTAGATGGCCCAGGTTGTGCACTTGTTTGGCCAGTTCTTGCTCTTGGGGGCTTAAATGCAGATGCTCTTCCTGGGGCAGTGGGTGCTGCAGATGCTCTTGCTTGGCCAGTGGCTGGTGCAGATGCTCTTGCTTGGCCAGTAGAAGCTGCAGATGCTCTTGCTTGGCCAGTAGTTGGTGCAGATGCTCTTGCTTGGCCAGTAGAAGCTGCAGATGCTCTTGCTTGGCCAGTAGAAGCTACAGATGCTCTTCTTGGGGCAGTAGCTGATGCAGATGCAGATGATGTAGGGGCACTAGACCCAGTTTGCTACATGTCACAATTGCAGGGAACCAACTTAAATCATTTAAACTACAGTAAATCACTTAAAATGCAGAAATGCATTCAACCAACTTAAATCATTTATACTGTAGGGAACCAAGTAAAATACTCACCTTTGTTGTGTCTCTTTCTTTGGTAGTCTTCTTAAGGTGTGCATTTTTCTTCTTGCCTCTCTCTGGGTTTTGCTTGCAACCTGACTTGTTGTGTCCAACAGTGCCACACAATGAGCAAATAATGAGAGTGCCATGCTTGGTCATTTTTTTGCTAGGCTTAGGTTTCTCATTTTCCTCTCTCCTTCTGTCATTATTCTTAGGCCTGCCTGGCATGCTATCTGGTATGGTTGCATATGCTGGAGCTTGAGGCCTAGGTTTCTCAGAAACTGGCCACATTTCCTCACCTTCCACAGGCATCAAACAATGTTCATAAATTTTGTTGAAAACATCAACAAAGTAGCAAGGGGCAATGAAATCTTCCACTTTTTTTTCCACACTTGTAGATAGCTGTTATTGAATGGGAACAAGGTAGACCTGCTAGCTGGAAGTAGCCACATGAACAAGTCCAGTTGTCAAGACTAACTGTGTACTGCCTTTTTCTCCCAGTGACAAGTTTCACTTCAAAACCATCTTTGCCATTCCAAAGGACTTCCATGAATTGGGTCCTTGCTATGCTGCTCTTCAGTTTCTTGAATGCACTTGGACATATTTTCCCATGGAAGTTCTGACCTTTTTCTCTTTGTTCCTGAATTCTAACCATAACCTTCTTCCTTATTTTTTCTTGCATTAAAATTATTGGATAAAACCTTGCTTCAACAATTGCATGATTGAAGGATTCACACAAGTTATTATCAACTGACTCACAATTGGATCCCACTGGAAAAAATGCCCTTGCCCAGTGAACTGGCTCTGTTCTCATGATGTCTTTTGCACCTTCTAGAGTTTCTTGGGCAAGCTTTGCTTTATAGTAGTTGAAGTCCTGCTTGTTTGCTGCTTTGGCAACTGCCCAGAACTTCTTCTGCCACTGATGTTCCCTATGTTTCTTCCTCCAGTTGGCATAGATATGCCTAGCACACATTCTGTGCTCTGCATTTGGCAAATAATCCTTCATGGCATTTATCAGTCCCTTCTGCTGATCTGAAATGAACACCCAGCCAACTCCATTGTCATTAATGTCAAGATCTTTAATAAGCAGGGCAATAAACCACTTCCATGTATCATTTGTTTCCCTCTCAACAACTGCCCATGCCAGTGGATACATTTGATTGTTTGCATCTCTTGCAACAGCACACAATAGCTCTCCTTTGACATCACCTTTAAAAAAACAACCATCCAAACCAATCACTTTCCTACAGCCAGCCTTGAATCCCAACTTCAGTGCATTAAAGTAGACATAGAAACTCTGAAATATGTTTTGTTCCATGTTTGTTGGATCCAAACAGACTGCAATAGTGCTTCCAGGATTACTTTTAAGTAGCTCCAGCTGATAATCAAAAACCCTGGTGTATTCATTCTTCATTCCAGCCCTTAACTTGTCCATGACAAGCTTCTTTGCATGCTTGCACTTAGAAGTGGACGCATCAGCAAACATGTCCTGAAGAACTGTTGCTTTCATGCTCTCAATTTTCCACATTGGATTAGCTAAAATGAAGTGCTCATATCTTTCAGCAATAACCTTAGCTATCACAAGTCTGTTCTCCCTGTTTTGTGCACAGTGGTGCTCATCATTGAATGTTATGATTTGAAACCTGCTTGTTCTTGAGGTTTTGGCTCCATAAATAAGCCAAGGGCAGCCAGGCCATCCACACTTAGCCCTAACTCTGTTACTCTCTGACTTCAAGAACACAATGCTTTTTTTGGTCACAATTCCATATTTCTTCAATGCTTTGACAAGTTGATTCTTGCTCCTAAATACCATTGTCAATGCAAAGTGTGGAATTTCTGAGTCATTATTGTATCTTGGATACTGGCTCTTCCTCCTCACCATGTGCCCATCTGAATCTTCATCATAAGAATAATCCTCATCAGATGAGTCATAGCCCCATTGTTTCTCCTCTCCCTCTAACTGATCCTCCATATTGGCAATTAAGTCAATAGGAACAAGAGCTGTTGAATCACCTGCAAGCCAACTCTTTGTATCTCTCATCCTCTTCTTAAATTTTCTAGCATGCCTTCTGAGTTCAACAACCTCTGAATTTTCTCCACTGTCCTCACTGTGTGGTATGTACTCTGTATCTTCTTCAGAATCAATACCTGAAACTGCATTATTGCTCTCAACATTCACTTGATCTGCTGGATTGTTGCTATGATCATTCACTGCCTCTGTCCTCACATTCCTCTGAAAGTTCACCACATCTGTCCTCAAATTGGTCTGAGAATGCACTTGGTCTGTCACATCAATGCTATGAACATTCACTTCATCTGGGCTGCATATTTGAGAAAATAACAACTGAGATCCTGCCACTTCATCAACCTCATTGGCCACTGTTGTTTTGCTTGCCCTAGGCTGCTCAAATTGGATGTTGTTCATTTGAGTGAGCACACCATCATCTGCTTCTGCAGTAATTACCATGTCAGGTTCTTCATCATCCATATCAAGATCAATCTCATCCTCATAGTCACTTGCACTGCTGCTGTACTCACTATCCTGCTCCCCATGGTATTCCACATAAATATCAGCTACATCTCCAACACAAATGTAGTCTGACATTTGTACACAACCACTATCATCAAACAAAAACCTCAAGCCATCAGCTAGTTCTTTCCCAGGAAGATGAAAGTACAACTTCATTGATTCCTTGTACTCCAGATGGTCTTTCAAATGCCCTTGAACTTCAAACAGTGACAACTTGTCCCTCTCAATCACTGAAAGTGCTTCATCTCCCCCACATAATCCAAAACATTACCAATGTGGATGAACTGGCCCCCAAAATGAAATCTGACATTCAAAATCTTAGTAGGGTTCATGATTGAGCTGCAACAAACAAGAGTATATCACTACATTGTGCTAATCTGAGCAACTGGACCGACAAAAACGCACAAAAAATTGCCAAAAACCCTAACTCTGTAATCGCACCAAAGCCCCAATTTTTTTCTCTGAAACCCTAACACTAACATTGCGGTGACAGCTTAAATTGCAGCCACAGGAGGAGGAGGACGTCGGAGACAGTACCTTTGACGTCGCTCGTCGTCAAGCCGTCACGATCGCCGCTGCCGGAGCCGATCACCCGCCCGTCGCTCGAGCATGGGAATTTCAGGGGACGCCTCGAGTGGGGATTGACTGCCCCTTGTGTGGGCTGGCTCTAATTAAGAGCATGGAGCGCTCTGGGCCTCATGGGCCGGCCCAACTTTACTCCGCAACGCGCCCAACAACCACCGATCCCGGCGCAGATATGCCACCTCATCAATCCCTGTTTGGAAGTGGACTCAGGGTTCATTTTGGACCGGGATCAGAGAGTTGAGAGTGCTGATTACCGGGATTAGGAGTTGGGGATTCGATTTAGCTATGGGCTACGAGTTCAGGGTTCATTTTGGACTTTTTCCCTCTCCAGCCATGCAAACAAGTCCAAAGTCATAGGCAAACCTGGGTCTTGCACATAGAGTTTGATGCTTAAGCACATAGAGTTGCAGTGCGCGCGACACCGCATGTACAAGTGGCGGTGCTAAACCTACGATGCTATCCATAATGGTGCAAATGACACTACGTCCACACATCATTACGAAAACAAGATAAAGTCTTGGCCAAGAGTACGATGATGAAAACAAAACAACAAATATTTATCTAAGCGAAGATTTATTTATTTATTCTTGTTTTCTAAATCAATTTATATTCGGAGCAATCTAATCAAGTACTCCCTCATTTCCCGTTTGTTGGACTTGTCTCAGAAATATCAGCAAGGCATATGGTGAGCCGGGAACGGATTTCCTAGTTTGCAAATAAATCGGAGAGGAAGGGGTACATCATTGTTTTTATGGAGTGTGGAAGCATGTTAGCATCCAAATAAATGCCACCCTAGATTGTATTTATCCTAATCGCATGCATAGAAAAAACATGATTGAGGCGGATTTTGAAATGGTCTTAAAAATGCAGATGATGACTTCGGATTGTGCATTGGAGAGACACACATAACAATTCTAGAGAAAATATTGAGAGAGTGTTCTGAATGTATTGGAGTTTCTAGAAGAAAAATAAAATGAGTTTTAACAATGAATCCTAGTGTTATGCACTATTGGTTCCCTACAGGGTCTCAAAACGCAAGAATAGTTGCAATGATAATTTTGATAGTTCACATGAAAAATACGAAACACATGAATTTGATTGCAAGAATTTGAAAAACATGATTTCATGTATTGTGGATTACTATATAATTTCAAAATACCAGATTTTGCAGGGTGGTGCTTAGATTGAAGAGACACATGGCAGAAGAGGATATATATAGAAACTACAACTGAATTCTCTTCTACATGTTATCTACAGGGCTACGGCTTAAAGTGTATATGACCATCAATGCAGCATGTGGACGCGCGAACGATTGTGGCCTCTGGGGTGCAACTGGCTGAAGAGGCGAAAAGATAGTCGTAAATTATGTGGATGATCTATGTAATCTTAGATTTGACCGGTTATGATCGTGTTTTCTGTTTATTTGTATCGGTGTTTAATGCTCCCTCCGTCCGAAAATACTTGTCCTAAAAATGGTTGTATCTAGACTTATTTTAGTTATAGATACATCCATTTAATTTATTTCTAGGACAAGTATTTCTGGATGGAGGGAGTACTCGGTAACTTGAATGTTATTCATAATTAATAAAATAAATGCGTGCATCCTGTGATGTAGAGGCTGAGATACCCTCTTTACAAAAAAATATCTGAGTACTGCAAAAACTGAACTTTTGTTTTTGCAAACTTGCAAAAAAAAGAGCTTGCGTTGAGACTCTTAATTATAAAATTACGACACAAAAGAGCACTCTAGACAAATTAGGCGACTCGAAACGATCAAAACAGACCTACTACATGATCCAAAGGTCTTTGTACAGGGAACAACCTTTAAGGATTTTTTTTTTCGCGAATACGCAAAGCTTGCGTATCATTTCATTGATAGAAGAAGAAGAAGATTCAGTACACGGGGTACAACACATGACACGAACGCAGACAGGCGTGAACATGGTGCCTGGAGCAGAGAGACAAGGGATGCTCGGCCCAAACAAAAGATACATCACAGCTAAACCCACCAGACCCGAGCCAATAGCGGCGCTACCAAAACCAACAAGAACTACAACATCGTCCGAGCCAGAACCGCGGGACACCGCGAGCAAGCAAAATAATGCCTTTAAGAAGGAGAACGATGCCGAGACTCTGTCACTATCCGGTCCGGGAGACCCGGACCTAGGGTTTCCCCCGAGCTCGAAGAGGGGCCCAACTAAAGAAGGCCTTGGCAGCGCCTCCAAGGAGAAAAACGACACCCGCGGGCGCCATCGCTGCCAGCACCGGCGAGCTAAGCAGGGATCTCCCCCTGGCCTGAAGTTGAGCGATCCCATAGCCGCCGAATCCGGGATCGAAGATGGGAGGGCAACGCTGGTTGAAAACACCGAGTCATGGGGGGTTGGCGAGGCTGCACCTGCCCTCGGAGGGTGACACCACCTCCACACCCATAGGCACAAGATCTGGCAAAAGGGGAGGCTTTGAGGCGTAAATGGTAGGGCGGGCGACGAGGCGACCCACGCGGGAAGGTCTTGTTGCAACGGCGTCCAGCAACGCCGGCAAGCGCGGACTGGAAGCACGCAGATCCGAGCTGCCGTGGCCTTGACCGCCGGGATCTCGGCGAGCCAGGTAGGCTAGAAGGGATGCAGCTACCCGGTCGCCGGACCAGAGCAGCCCGGTGGAGAATGCTAGCGGCGAGGGACACCGGAGAGACGCGGGCCTGTAGCCGCCGGGACCAGAACAACACCAGCAAAGACCCATCGTGAGGGGTCCCGAGCCAGCCACAACCGTGTACACGTCACCGCCTCCGAGTGAGAGCCGTCACCGTTGCTTGGGAAGGGGGAGGACCGCCGGAGACGACGGGGCTGCCTGCACGAGAGGGCAGGCCGCGAACTCCCCGCAACCGGCCGTCGCCTTAGACTGCAGGCTCGAACAGCAGCCGAAGGAGGGAGGCCCGAGAATCGCCGGAAAAAGAGTGGGTCGCGGCCAGAGAAGGAGGCACGAGGGAAGGGGCATCCGCGGCAGGCGAGGATGGCGGGGCAGGAGGGCCACGGCCGGCCGGCGACGGGCGGGGACAGGCCGCCCCGGGGGTGGCCGGATCCGCCCCCGCCGGACCAGCAGGGGAGGGTGTCGCCGCGGCAGGACGGGGTGACGGGCGGAGTGTCGGGGGGCGTTGGGGGCCGTGAGGGCCCAGATCCGCCCCGCCGCCACCTTCCTGGGGCCCGGCCCGGCTCCGGCGGCAAGCCCTTCGGCGGCGGCGATGCGGGGTAGGCCGGCGGCGGGGACTCCTTGCGGCGGCGGCTAGGGTTCCCCCCGTGTCGCCAGAGGAGGGCGACGCGGGGGGCGGGGGGTGCCCCGTGTCAATCAACCCTTAAGGATTCAAATTCTCCATAATTAAAAATGTAAAAGCTTATTGATTTGACGCCAGCCCAGAGCCGTCTTTCGAGCGAATGTGCTCTGGTGCATTCAAATCACATGCGAGCGACTGAGCGTACACGACTAAATGGTTTGTTCCGCATGGCAATCTTAGCGAATACATCCGGATGGCAAATTCTAGGTGTGGAGCATCGTCGTTTCCAACGATTTCATCTGTTGTAGCATGATAATCCCCTTTTGCCAGCATGACAATTCCTGAGCAGGTAGCCAATTTTTTTTCATTATAGCATGGCAATTTTTCTGATGTTGCATTGTAAGTCTATCTATTGTAGCACAAGTCATCGACATGTGTGACAAATCTTCATTTTTGTTCTTTTTAGTCTAACAATTCGCTATGTTGCATCACGGAAAATCCCTGAAAACGCATGGCAAATAACTCTGCTACAACATGACAAATTCTTGACAATCTTTTCTACTAGCATGGCAATTTTTCCTTTTCAACATGGCAAATATTTATACAATAGCACGACAAATATATTTGTTATAGTATGACAATTCCTAAGTGTTCGCTGAGAGTGAGCTTTTGAGGAGAAACTCCATAATTGCGTCGTTCGCTTAAACATGCCTCAAAAGTTCGTTTGCTCGAATGACCTCCTTACGAAAACGTCAGCATGTTATTGGGGTCCTAAGAAATTCTACACCTTTCCGCAAAAAAAAAAATCTACACCTATAGAATTGGCACATGTGTACAGTGTACTCCCAAAGAGAATCCACAATGAGTATCCCCTCCCACTAGTAGAAAAACATCTAATAGTTCCGGTTCGTAAGGGCCTTTAGTCCCGGTTCATGAACCGGGACTAATGGGTCGTTACTAATACCTCCACCCATTAGTCCCGGTTCAAACATGAACCGGGACCAATGTGCCTCCACGTGGCCCTGTGCGCCGAGCCCAATCAGGGGGCCTTTGGTCCGGTTGGTGGTACCAA
>NC_041383.1:693391667-693395990 GCF_002162155.2 Triticum dicoccoides | reverse complement strand
TTAGGTGTTTTCATATATTGTGTTAGCTAGCTAATTAATAGAGAGAAGTGTGCTCTCTTATGTCCGTGCTTGGTCGACGCTACGTACTATATATACATAAGTGATCGAGAGAACCATTGAGTACAGAACTTCGTCATGCATACCAAGAGAAGTGATCGATCGACCTCTCCTTCTCCGAGAGATTGGTCGAACAACAAGTTTTCGTATATCATGTATCCGACGCTACTGGCTACATACATGTACAATATGTATAAGATCTCTTAATTACAATCCCCTAGCAATTAAAATCAATTTCCACATGGTATTCTCCGGCTTTATTGATGACGTGGTCAAGAAAGAATCCCGCCAATTCCTCTTGAATTGCTTTCATGGGATCTGGTTCAAGGAGTTCATTCCGCATCTGCCACGTCTAATTTGAAGAAGGGGGTAAATTAATACATATATATGAATGAAACTCAACAGAAATGATGGTGTAATAAAATGAAATTGTGAATATTATTGCTTACGCACTTCATATTGTCTTTGAGAGTAGCCCCGCTTGTTTTTCAAAGTCGCGTTGTGGATGAACTCGCACACGTAGTATCCACAGAAATCATTCCCTTCTTCCTGCCACAAGCACTTTACGAGAAATAGAGGTCAATCAAACTGATAATGAAGCATTATAAATGACATTGATGAAAGTATAGCTATAGAATTTACGGGAGATGCGCGCAACTAGCTAGCCAGTAGTACTTACTTTCGGGTATGTATATCGCAGCTCCTTCGGCAGTCCCGGAGCTTGTGCGGTGAACTGTTTCCAAATCCTGCAAGACAAAGAAAATAATTATTATTACTTGAGATATCAGAAAATGAACAAATAGTTACCGATATGGTGCGATAATGATCGATTGAACTTACTTGCTGAGCATTTCAGTCATGTCCGCATAGGTTTTGGGATCTTTCCGTCTCGAGTCTAAGACGGTTACTAGTCCACGCTCAAGCTTAACCTCTAGTAGAATATAGTGGTACCTGCGCACGCATGCATAACTCATCAATTACATTACTATAACCTCGCTCGAGTAATAAGGGAAACCGAATATGCACACGACAGTAACACTCACTTGCCGTTGTAAGGAAAGAGGATGGTATCTTTGTTTTGATTTTTGATCAACGATTGTAGCACGTTGTCCTCGGCCTCTTTGACGTCCTTTTTAACCAAAAATTCATCTATGATATTTGTGTTAATGAACCCAATATCATAAATTTCTTGTTTTTTGCACTCGATGATCTTCAATCTTCATAATATATTGAGGATAATTAATTATAAATACATGAAATGAAAGAGCCGAGCTATATATAGAGACTTAATGACAGAAATAATAGTTACAGACAGTAGCAAAAGACCATTAGTTTATCGAGGGCCTTTTGATTGAAGAACGCGAAACACTTATCAAATGGAACAGTCAACAGATCATTTGCAACGAGGTCATGCTCCTCTTTAATATTCAGATACAAAGCATTCGTACCCCCAGACTCTCTGCAGGTTTCCATGTACCAATTATGGAATCTTCGCATCATTGTTGTCAGAGATTTTTCATCTTTGACGAGAGGCTTCCCGTACTCGTATCTGTGTTCGTCGACCTCCAAGAAATCAGGAAGTTGATCAACAGGCAGGTAATCTGCAAGATTGCCATAACCGGCCACCTTCCCCGGAGCATTAGACACATTGAGCGGGGGGGGGGGGCACGATTGCTGTGCTTGTTCACTGAGCTGTGCAATTTTTTCCCCTTTGCTCGTTCTTTTAACCTTTTAGCACTGACAGTAGTTCCCGACCGCTGGGCTTGGAGATATGTCTGTTCAGTAATGCACTCATAGTTGGTTCTCGGTGGAGACTTTGGTGGTTTCCTCAGGGCATCGATAGTGCGCTTTGCTTTCACCGGATCTACCTTCTCCTCCGGAGGTGGATGTCTCTTTGCTTTCACCCCTTCAAAGAACTCCTTCACGTGGGTCTGCACAATCGTATCGTTTTCCTCCTCGGTCCTCTCGTATGGTAACTTCTCTAGAGGCTTGAGAGCTGGACCGTATCTGTATTGCCTCCCGCCTCTGGTTGTGCTGCTAGACGCCGGAGCAGACGGAGCGGCTGCGGCGTCTGTCTTCTTTCGTGCTTGCTTATGAGTCGGAGGAGAATGAGTACGACGCGCTGGAGCAGCCGGGGCGGCGGCAGGTCTCTTCCGCCCTTGCTAGCGAGGCGGAGAAGGAGGAGGCTGCTGGCTGCTCGGGAGCGCCGACGCAGGCGGAGAAGGTGGCGGAGTGCCGCCACACGCCGGAGAAGGAGGCGGAGTGCCGCCACGCGTGCCCTGATCGTCACTTGTCGGAGGAGGAGGCGGAGTGCCCTGACTCGCCGGAGGAGGAGGAGGAGGCGGAGGCATCTAGTTCGGAAGGTTGATGAGCTCCTTCCGCCATAGGCATGGAGTCTTTAGAGCAGAACCCAGCCTAGTCTCCCCTTCACCGGTAGGATGGTCAAGCACGAGGTCCTCAAATCCTTCCGTTATTTCATCCACCATCACCTTAGCATATCCTTCTGGAATCGGCCGGCAGTGATAAGTTGCTCCGGATCCACTAGGATAAACAGAGCCAACAACCGCCTTGACCTTCAAATTCATCCATCGCGCCATAATGTGGCAATGTTGAGACTCCGTGATAGCATCCACGGGATAGCTGGTAGGAGCCGTCAAGACATGCTCCGGCTGAAGCAGCTCGGTGGAAGCCACGCTGCTTCTCCGCTGAGATGGCGGGGTAGCTTCGGGGGAAGCTTCGGCAGGTCGTTTGCTGTGATATGCTGCTTCTCATTCCTCTTCTCGTTCCTCTAGCCCCATTACCCTTTCGTGCAGCGCCTGCAGTTGGCCCTGCTCCAGTTTCTTCCTCCTCTCGTGGGTTTTGTAACCCCCTGCGTCCGGAAAACCAACCTTCCACGGAATGGAGCCTAGCGTGCCTCGTGTCCGTCCAGGGTGCTCAGGATTCCCGAGGGCCATTGTGAGCTCGTCCTTCTCCATGTCTGGTACAAACGTCCCTTTCCGCGCTGCATTGATATAGTGTCGAAGGTTCTTGACTGGTATTTCCAGTTGCTCGTCCGTCTAACGGCACATCCCTGATACAGGGTCCAAGGTTCCGCCAGCCCCGAAGAACCAAGTCCGGCAACGGTCTGGCCATCTCATTGTCTCTGGTTCGATCCCTTTTTCAAGCAGATCATTCTCCTCGTTGGACCACTTAGGCCGGGCTTTGAGGTAGCCACCTTACCCCGTGCGATGGTGAAGCTTCTTCTTCGCAGCATTTTGCTTGTTCGTCGCCGACATCTTTTACTCTTTTCCGATGTCTTGTGGGCCACAAATGCGGGCCAGTGATCTTTGATCTTCTCATATTTGCCGATGAATTCTGGTGTCTTTTTTTCGACAAAATGGTTCAACTCTTTCCTCCACCTCCTGAATAGGGTTGCCATCTTCTTAAGAGTACACGACTTGAGTAATTGCTCTTTAACTGGCTTCTCCGGATCCTCCTCTGGCGGTAGGGTGAAATTTGCCTTCAGCTGATTCCAAAGATCTTCTTTCTGCATATCATTGACATAAGACACCTCAGGGTCGTTGTGACGCCCGGGTAATTAGGCTATAGTAATCCCACGTTAATGATGCCACGTCACCTCGATTATTATTGCTAATCTCGCGTTAGTTCGAAACCGGTTCGAATTCAAATTCAAAATCAAGCAAACAATAAAATATTTTCAACTATTAAAACTAAAATGTTGGGGTGTTGCCAAATAATGCATAGGTAATTATTGTGGAGAAACCACAATTTTATAAAAGGATTAAGTGCACTAAATTACTTAAAACAACAGCAAAACATTTAACTACCTACCCTTTTCAATTTGATAAAATATTAAACTGTTTGTCTTATTGCCAAAAACTTATAGGGCAGTGGCATACTTATTAAAACTAAATTAGGAACCAGTGGTGTAGTTTATAAAACCAAATTCAAAAGGAAACTAAAATAAAACAGTAAAGCAGAAATATAAAATAAAGCAAGAGAGAAACTAAACAAAAACAACAACACAAACCACTGGGCCAACCGTGGCCCAGTTGCCAGCCCAACTGGGCAAGGGCCCAACCGGCCAGGCCCAATCGCCCACCCACTCACCTTATCCCCCCAGTCCCCACCAAACCCTAGATCGAACCCCCACTCCCCCACGAAGCACCCCCACTCCCCCTCTCGCTCCCATCCCCCCTCCGATCCAGAACTGGATCAGGCCTAACCCCGTCACCCCGCACCCCGATTCCAGCGCCCATCCCCGGC